>NW_024876980.1:0-1804 GCF_018340385.1 Cyprinus carpio
GGAACCAACTCATATACTTTCAGCACAGCATCTTTCACGCTTTTATAAATCTTTCTTTCAGGCACCGACAAAGCAATAAACGCCTCCTGCGCTTTTCCAACTAGAACGCTCTGGAGTAACAACGTTCGTTCAGAATCACTCCAACCACGATCATCTGGCCACACTTTCAAACAGTGAAAAGAACACATCCGATCTTTCTCATTAAACCTCGTAGCAATCTGGCCATATTAGAGATATCAGGGGTGCGCGCTGGTCCAATCGGGACATCGCCACCGGTATCACTGATAATTTTACCTTCTGCAATCAACCTAAAACGTTCCAAAGCAATTTCTCGATCACTTTTGATTTATTATATTCCAGCTGACGGTTCAGCTTCTCTCTCTTTGTTGCATTTCTAACAGCTCTTTTTGTTGTTCAAAGGTAAGACCAAAATTACTGCGAGACTCACCCAGACTTGCCCGTGGCGTTGAAACACCTTCAGGCTCCAACTCATCCATTGAAGCTATTGATGGGAGAACTTTTCTTTCAGCCAATTTAGTTCTAACCACCTGCCTTATCTGCACGACAATTTAGCATTTTTCTCAAGCCCAATTCAAAATTATAATGTTCACTAACATCACACAACTGCTCCTTAGTCAACGTATCTAAAACCTGATCTGATGGAGCAGCGAAAAATTTATCCAAAGTATCCATTTATTCCTCTACCGTTTTGCTTAACCCTTAAACCAAATTTTTAAATGAGCACATTTATCAATGCAAGTACGGCCACCACACTGCAGCTACAAGACAAAAAACAAGCAGACTTTCCTGCTGCGTCGATCCACTTCATGCATACCCCAAGAGCAGAGATTTTAATACCGCGATATCAGTGGCACCTAACTTCCCGACAAAAATGCGTTAAAGCAAGCATCCCGCGACTGTGCCCTCCGCCCAGAATATAGCACAAAAACAAATAACTAAAAATAACAAACAGCGTTAAAGCAACTTGAGGGAGTTCTTAAAAGCAATGGCTACACCATCAATTAGGTAAAATATATATAATATATATATATATATATTTTTTTTTGTCTCATAAACACAGCTGAAGGCCATACCCTGCAACAATGAACCACCCCCCAATACTTTAACCTGGCTGTATTTAAACAACCCCAGGCACAAAACAAACCCAGGGTGTTGCTTTGTCTCCACGCTGGCAGTAATACAAAAAAAAATCTCCAACCTAATTAACTAATCAGCGTGTGTCTTTCCCAATCATTTACCATGCGTTAAATGCCAAATCAAACTTACTGCGGCGGATCACCATAGGATCCGGAATACAGTCAACAAATTTGGCATCGTTAATCAAAACGACTCATAATACTAAATGCGTTTAACAACAAAATTATTAACTACTCAAAACCCAATTATAGTCACAAAACGCATATTACCGATTAGTGGTCCAAAATCCTGACGAGATCCCCAACGCTACAAGCCTGGCTCAAAGCAAGCAACAGAGTAGGGAAAGACCACACGCGGAAGAACCACATATACTTGATTTATTAAATAAATAGAATTTAACAGAATAAATGTTATACAATCAGTAATGAAGATAGCTTTGAAAAATAAAAGTGTAAGCAATCAGTATAGTGAGGTGCAGTGAATAAGCAAAACAAAATCCTAGTCGGTGCGGGAGAGATGGAACAACGGCAGTCCACCCCCAGTCGGTCTCATCTACAGCGTCTTTAAAAGCCCAGACCAGGAACTGATTAGCACAACTCCAAACACCTGCGCCCAGCTCACCTGTAGGAGACAGACACAGCACACA
>NW_024876981.1:0-1873 GCF_018340385.1 Cyprinus carpio
CTCGTCAGGGATCTGCCAGTGCGGTCCTCCTTGGAAGGACTGGCCAGGGTTACGATCGCCTACTGCGCCCGCCGTCACTCAGCCTGCCAGCCTTGCGGGAACCGCCCAAGCCGGAAGGCCGGCAGGAAAGCCGGCGGCGTCCGTGCTGCTGGCCTCCGACTGGCCCAGGGAGTAGTGGAAGTCACCCGTCCCTCCTCATAACCTCTACTTTGATTTGTTCCAGCAGGTGACTGGGGCGGGGTTTTCTCAAGGCAGCATGAGGGCGATCGCCTCAAGCACTGTTGGGCTCGAGTAGTTGGGAGGAAGGAACTGCAAGCGGCACCCATAGCATACTTTATCGTGGACAATGGCCTGCTTTACTGTGTCGCCCAGCGGAGGGGGGAGGAAAAAACCCAAAGCAAAACGGAGGCAGTAATCGAGATCGCCCACGCCCATCCGATGGCAGGCCACCTGGGGGCCCAAAATACGATCCAGCGCCTCCGCGACCGGTTCCACTGGCCGGGCCTAGAGGCCGAAGTCCGACGATTCTGCCAGGCCTGCCCAACGTGCCAACAGACGTCGCCTCGGACCCCTCCCCCCAGCCCACTGATACCGCTGCCCATCATAGAGGTGCCCTTCGAGCGGATTGGGATGGATTTGGTGGGGCCGCTGCCGAGTCCGCCGGGGGCATGAACACATCCTCGTCATCGTGGATTATGCCACCCGCTACCCTGAGGCCATTCCCTCCGTAAAGCCACCACGAAGGCCATAGCCCAGGAGCTGTTCCTCCTCTTCAGCCGGGTTGGCATCCCCTCCCAAATACTGACTGACCAGGGCACCCCGTTCATGTCCCGGATGATGGCCGAAGTCTGTAACCTCCTGAAGATCCGACAGCTCCGCACCACGGTGTACCACCCCCAGACCGACGGGCTCGTCGAGCGCTTTAACCAGACCCTCAAACAGATGTTGCGCCGAGTGGCGGCCGAAGATAAGCGGGACTGGGACCAGATGCTCCCCTACGTGCTCTTCGGGATTCGGGAGATCCCTCAGGCCTCCACTGGCTTTACCCCGTTCGAGCTGCTCTTCGGCCGACAACCCCGCGGTCTGCTCGATGTGGCCCGAGAGGCCTGGGAACAACAACCGGCGGTACACCGGACCACCATCGAACGTAATGCGTGGGAGATGAGGAAGCGGATCGACAAGTCATGCCCATAGATCCGGGAGCACCTCGTCAAAACACAACAGAGCGCCTTAGCGGCATTACAACGGGCGGCTAACCGCGGGAGTTCCAGCCGGTGGAGACCATGTCCTAGTGCTGGTTCCCACGACGCCTGTAGTTCTTTTGCCGCCTGGCAAGACCCCTACACAGTCCGCGGAGAAGCGGTAGGTCCCGGCTACCGCACGGCAAAATGCAACCGAGGAGAAAGGAAGGGAGGATCCAGCTTTACTCATGTCAATCTGCTGAAGCGCTTGGGTCAACGCCCCAGTTTCGCCTACACCAGCTCGACTCTCGTGGTTGCTGATATGGATCCTCAACTCTCCGCCACTTCCAGGTAAGTCGGAGCTGCAGCACTCCGGTCAGTCAGTTTTCCTCGGATGTTCTCCCTCTCTGCCTGGGCGACCCACGTCGTAGAACACGACGTCCGCACACCACCGGGGACCATCGTCCGGCAGCGCCCTACCGTGTCCCGGAGGCTCGGCGACACGCCATCGAGAACGAGGTACAGGAGATGCTGAGGTTAGGGGTAATTGAACCATCGCGCAGCCCATGGTCCAGCCCCATCGTCATGGTTCCGAAGCCCGACGGCACCCTCCGCTTCTGTAACGACTTCCGCCGCCTAAACGAAGTCTCCCGAATTTGACGGGTACCCAATGCCCCGTGTGGACGAGTTGT
>NW_024876982.1:0-1892 GCF_018340385.1 Cyprinus carpio
CCTTGGGGTGCCGGTGGCGCGGAGAGCTAAATCAGCGGTCTTCCTCAACTCAGAAATATTTTTAACTTTAACTTCCTCGCCTTCATCTAGCTCTCTTTAGCAGATCAGCCTGGTAAGCGCCCGGTAAATACTGCGACATCGCACATGCAGACATGCGCCAGCCTGACCTGCTGCCGCGTACCCTTTGCCAATCAGCGCTGATGTAGTCTTCGTAGCCGCTTGGAAGGCAAGACCGCGCCCACGATGATGCCGGCCGGGAGACAGATAGCTCTCATGAGCGCCTGTTCTACCCGCATCACCTATATCCATACTCATCTAATTGTGCCATTACTGCCATAATAATTGAGGCGGGACAAATAAACGGACGAGAATGAATACTTCACCATCTCACACCTCGGGTGTGGAGATCGGGAAAAAGGCAGGCTCCGGGCGCAGAGGTGGTGGCCGATCGTAAAACCGCCATCTAATTTACTCTTTTTGGCGGTTCTGCTTTTTTCTCGGGCGGGCCAATCGATGTTTAACTTGGCTACCGCTGTAGCATTTCTCACTCCAACAACCTCATACTGTGGTGACTGACAGGGCGATTCATAGAAGCCTTCCTCATCCACCTCCTCCGGAGGCAGATAAGCGGAGCATCGGCCCCGCTTCCGGGGGAAGTGGCAGCTGAAAGCGCTCCGATCCCAGAGAGCTTAACGCTGGATCTGGCAGGTAGGGGGAGACGAGGAATGAGTGCCTAGCCCCGCCTGCATTCCCCTCCAACAGATCCACCCGCGCATCCCCACGGCAGGCGCAGCTGCCGCTCTGTCTCGGCTAAAAGCGGGCCAGCACCGCGAGGAACACTCGAGAAAGCTCCCCTCCTCAAAGAGAGCCCTCCCAGAGCCGGAGCTGCACGCAGGGGGGAAGCTGTTCACAGGGACAGTCGGCTCCCTCGGTATTTACCTATGCGTTCGGGCCCCAAGCAGACCACGCACAAACTGTGTGTATCCCTGCTCGTGATGTAGCGAGAGCAGGGAGGAACACACAGCTTGAAACGCGATCCACTTTCGCCCAAATGCTTTGTCTTACTATCAGCCTTTCTTGCCATGTTTTGCTTGTGCAACTTTCTAAGACAGACAACAGTAAATAAGACTGACAGACACGTAATGGTAACTGACACACACAGAGCTTCGCTGAATTGACAGAAAGCTGATGCTCGTTCCACCTCACGTGCTTTTATAGCTTCCTATGACGTCACGCCCATTCATGGGACTGATTACACCATGTTATTCAGAGCTGGTCACGCTGAAGGGCGTTCCCATAGCGTTTTTCCGACGCAGCTCGAGTTCCTGAAGGGGAACTCCTGGTGCTGTTGGCATTGAACATTGTTCAGACCAGTCAGATTCCAGGACCAGAGATACTTTAATACTGAAAGGCTAGTTAAGACCCTTGAGTCTTTCAAAAAATATAAGACTTTCATTCTTCAAAACACAAATGACAATATTTTATTTTTGTCCATCAATTTAAACCAATGCAACCAAAATGTTCATGCTTTAAAGGGTAAAAAGACATTGCAAAAGTAATATGAATTGAGCAATTTAATCCAAGTCCTCTGAAAAGACACAATCTTGATATCAAGAACAGATTTAATTTAAAGGGTTACTGAACCGCAAACTAAAATTTTGTCATTAATCACTTACCCCCATGTCATTCCAAACCCCTAAAGCTTTGTTCATCTTCGGAAAACAATTTAAGATATTTTGGATGAAAACCGGTAGGCTTGAGACTGTCCCGTAGACTGCCAAGTAAATAACAGTGTCAAGAACCATGAAAGTATGAAAAGCATCGTCAGATACTCCATCTGCCATCAGTAATTCAACCGTAACGTTATGAAGCGACGAGAATACTTTGTACCT
>NW_024876983.1:0-1830 GCF_018340385.1 Cyprinus carpio
CGAACATCAGATAGGTGGAAACATTGGCGGTAGTATTATGCGCAATGTTATTGCTCTGCGCTGTGTCAAGGCAGGAAGGTTATCTATCCAATGGCTTTGATGGTCTGTGTCCAAGGTTCCTAACAGGCTCAACAGGGTCTGATTAAAACCGTTTCACAACCTCCGTTACCTTTGAGGGTGGTGCGGAGTGGTGTGGAATCTTCTTACACCCGTAGAGCGGCACAGTTCCTGCACAACCTTGGACTCGAAATTTGGCCCTTGATCGGAATGTAGGATCTCTGGACACCCAAATGGTTGGAACACCGTCCTCCAGAGGGCGTTCACAGTAGTGGCGCTGTTTGGTCTAGAGTTGGAATCGCCCAAGCATATTTTTGTGAATAGATCGGTCACCACCAGGATATTCTGGAAGGCGATCAGTGGGTCGGCTCAGCGTCAGATAATCCATAGCCACAATGTGTAAAAGGGGCCTTAGGGCGCAATGGAACCAGAGGGCCTAACCTCTCTCGGGCCTTAGACAGCATACAGCCGAGGCATCCTGGATGAACAAGTTCACTGGCGCCTCACATCCCAGCAGACCAATAGAAACATCTCCGCTGGCAGGGACACCCGTCTCTCTCCTGTCAGCGGGTGTCCCAACTGGGCATGATAAGCTTGTAACAGCTGGCTGAATCTGACCTTCGGTACCACCACCTGGAGCACAGCAAGTGGGTTACGGATCCTGGAGCCGAAGCGACAAACCACTCCATCCTTTGAAGCCCAGAGGCCGCTCCCATTGTCCGAGTTTCTTTCTTACTACCAGCGTCTGGAGTCTGTCTTTCTGCTGCTGCTCAGGAGGAACCCCCAGCTCCAGATAAGACCAGTACCACCACCAGGTCACCATCTTCCTTTTGCCGTTCCTTCCCAGCAGCTGTGGGTCCCAGCCACAGCCAGCTGGGAGTTTCCTCGAAGGGTGAAATCCGGGCATACTCTACTCACTCTTACCATCAATTCCTCCTCGTGCTCCAGCTGGAGCACATCGGCGTGGGGCCACCAGTATCGAGCAATGAATACTGGACAATGCGTCAGCGTTAGTATGCTCTCGGCCCGATGCGATACAGCCTGATAGTCATAATTGGCCAGCTGAGCTACCCACCGCTGTTCGACTGCCCCAATTTGGCCGTATGTAAGTGTACCAACGGGTTGTTATCCGTGACCACAAGTACCTGGGCTCCCCGGAGTAATCTTTAAACTTCTCACACATGGCCCACTTCATGGCCAGCAGCTCGATCTTAAAGGAACTGTAATTGGAATCGTTCCGCTCCGCCGGATGGAGGCTCCTGCTTGCATAAGCGATGACCCGGGTTCCTTCCCTGTTGTTGTTGAGCCAGCACTGCTCCCCAGCCCGGTATTACTGGCATCAGTATAGAGGATAAAGGGTCGGTGAACTGCATAGGCCAGAATAGCCTCGCAGTAATTCCTGCTTGCTTTTTTTGAAAGGCTATTTCACATGCGGAATCCCAAGCGACAGAGGAGAGATCCTCGGCCCCGAGGGCGGCCCGAGCCCACAAGAAGTTGGTTCAATGGCTTGGCAGTCCTGGAGAAGTCCTTTATGAAACGCCGATAATACCCCCGAAACCCAGAAAGGATCTTACTTGCCGCACCGTCTTAGGTGGTTCCCACCCCTGGGGGGACGAACCGCCTTCACTTTATCCGGGTCCACAGAGACTGCAGGCAGCACTCACACAGTGACCCAGGAATCTCAACCTCCTTTCGGAACAATTGGCACGGCCCTGGTTGTAACTTCAGACCATATTTCTCCATCGCTGAAACGCCTTGTTCCAGATGCCGTAG
>NW_024876984.1:0-1472 GCF_018340385.1 Cyprinus carpio
ATTTTTGCTTAAATTTGTATGAAACTAATTAAAACATTGAGAAAAGTGCTTGGAGATGCTGACACACTAAATCCAGTTGACGGAACTCCATAGGACAGAAGTAAAATTCTTTTGCTTAAATTTGCCAGAGATTCACACACGAAACATTAAGCAGTGCTTGGAGATGCTGGGGATTGAACCCAGGACCTCATACATGCGAAGCATGCGCTCTACCACTGAGCTACATCCCCATTTAGGTGCACTGTGTTTTGTTTCTGTAGGTTTACAAACACACTCAATCCTTTAAGTGATGTCTACAGGACAGAAGTAAAATTCTTTTGCTTAAATTTCCATGAATCTAATTAAACATTAAACAGTGCTTGGAGATGCTGGGGATTGAACCCAGGACCTCATACATGCAAAGCATGCAGCTCTACCACTGAGCTACATCCCCGTTTAGGTGCACTGATTTTTGTTTCTGTAGGTTTACAAACACACTAAATCCAGTTGCAGGAACTTTACAGGACAGAAGTAAAATTCTTTTTGCCTAATTCACATCAAACATTAAGCAGCGTTTCGCCAATGCTGGGGATTGAGCCCAGGACCTCATATATTCAAAGCATGTACTCTACCACTGAACTACATCCCCATTTAGGTCCACTGTGTTTTGTTTCTGAAGGCTTTATAAACACACTCAATCCTTTTTGAATGATGTCTAAAGGACAGAAGTAAAATTATTTTGCTTAAATTTTGCCAGCGTTTCACTAAAACATTAAGCAGTGCTTGAGATGCTGGGGATTGAACCCAGACCTCATATACATGCAAAGCATGCGCGGTTGATAAACACACTCAATCCAGTTGCGAGATGAACTCTACAGGACAGAAAAGTAGTACTCCTTTTGCTTATATTTGCATGAATCTACTCAAACATTAAGCAGTGCTTGGGAGGTGCTGTGGGATTAAAACCTAGGACCTCGTACACATGCAAAGTGCATGCGCTCTGGTACCACTGAGCTTCATCCCCATTTCAGTGCACATACATTGATTGTGTTTCTGTAGGTTGACAAACACACTAAATCCATGCTATGAAAACTCAAAGAGACAGAAGTGGCAAAATTCTTTTTTGCTTACATTTGCATGAAACCTAACTTAACATTAAGAAAGTGCTTGAGATATTTGACACATTAAATCCAGATGATTTGAACTCCTCCATAGGACAGAAGTAAAATTTTTTGCTTAAATTTGCCAGATTCACACGAAACATTAAGCAGTGCTTAGAGATGCTGGGATTGAACCTAGGACCTCATACATGCAAAGTGCATGCACTCTACCACTGGAGCTGGCACATCCCATTTAGGTGCACTCCGTGTTTTGTTTCTGTAGGTTTACAAACACATTCAACTTTAAATGATGCCTACAGGACAGAAGTAAAATTCTTTTGCTTAAATTAGCATGAATCTAATTAAACAGTGCTTGGAGATGCTGGGATTGAA
>NW_024876985.1:0-1734 GCF_018340385.1 Cyprinus carpio
CTCTGCATCATTTTCCTCAAGTTTGCATCTACTACGCGGGATCAAGGCAAGAAGCTCCTCTAGTTGCACATTTGTACCTAAACTAGGAGTACAACATGCAAGAGAATGTTCAGTTTTCCCTCCTCTGAATCAGTGTTCTACTGCTTCTCTGCATTTATGTACATTAAATGTAGGTAGTAGACATTTGCTCTTTGCAAAATTGCTAATTTATGTATGACAGACTGCATAGAACCATTTCATGAGTTTTTCGAGGCTGGCTGGGGCCTCAAATGAGACAAAAAACTGGATTCTGTGCAGGGCTCCTCAAAACTGGCAAAGTAGGCAGTGAAATATCAAAGGGGTAATTTCTGCAAAGTGCACTGGCCTGGCTACATGTACCTGAATGTGAATGATTTTTCGTTACGTGCACTCTAAGTGAATTAAATGACTTAAAATGAGCATAAGACAATCGGTATAGAGACATGGTATTGGAGTACTTCTAGTGAAGCCTACCATGTTGTAATCGTGTTTTAGCTGAGCTCTCTTTTCACACGAAACCAAGCAGAATTTACACTTCACTGCATGAGTAAGAAACAAAATTAAACTTGAAGTTAGAAAATGACTTAATGAAGCTATCGTATCGCGAAAGTCTATCTCACGCGGTTCATTTCCACGTGAGCGACACACGTGAACACCGCATGTTCTAGAAGTGAGTATAGGCCGCACGGTTAGCCTATGACAATCAAAGATCTTACAACTGATTAAAATCTCTTACAAACTGTATATTCAAAACAATGTTTAGTAAAAAATCGCATGTCTGTAATGTAGCAAGTAAGAAACTGGTCTCAACTGATGGTTAGACAGTAACTTATACTTCGTTTAAACTAATAAAATTGGCCTTTTCCGCTTTCAAACACGTCGAGCAAAAATAAATTATTTAGTTTAAGTTTTTATGCTCAATACAATGACGACAGCGTACACGGTGAGAATGAAGATCATAAGTAGGTCACCAACATACCTAGTTGTGCTGCCACACATCTGAAGTTCGTCGTTGTCGTCTTGTCCTCCCGTCTCCGAACACCTGCGTACATTCACATTGGCGCGATGCGCAGAGACTGCGTCAAGCGAGATGAAAACGAGTTGACGAAATTCTTCTTCTTAAAAAAATAAATTAGAAATTCTTCTTCTTCTCCTTCTTCTTTTAGTTTTCTGGCGGTTACAGGCCGAGTTGAAGAAATTACAAGAGTTCTAGAACATATATTAATTGTTTTTCGTCCTATTTTGTTACTTAATTACTAAAAAGCCATTAAATATTCCAAGTTCTGTATGATCTTTTGGGAAGCAGCAACAGCTGGTACACCTGCCAATAAGCTTAAATCTTATTGGTTGTTCATTTATTTTACACAGCTGAATGGAGGAAATTAAGAACATTTATTTTTAAACCATAAACCATTGTACCATCAATAATGGCTGTTAATATATATATATATATATATATATATATATATATATATATATATATATATATAGGCTACTGACAATTTCTGATCGTATTCACTATAAAACTGTATTCATTATGTTTTTTGTGCCAACCACATAGTTGTGTCAACAGCTTTGTCCAATACACTAGATGTTCTTAAGTTCGGTTTACTTAAGATGTTTAGTTTAACTACCGTGATCCAACTGAAAGTTCATATAACACAGCCTAATCGAGTAAAACCAACAAATTTGCCAAAATCAGTTGTATTTACAAGC
>NW_024876986.1:0-2044 GCF_018340385.1 Cyprinus carpio
CACTTCAGTGCACTTTGAATGGAACAATACACGTGTTGCTTCGAACTGGAATCATGACTCGAGATAACTGTGATGTCCCACTGTCACAGGGCACTTACGTTCAAAACAGAACAAACCGTCTGAAGCCATACAGAAAACGTTACACAATGTGCAGAGCAGGCGGGCAGCGAGGACTGGAACTGAGAACACTTACAATTAGAGGAAATAATCACAAAATAGAATACTGCTTGACTTCCAGTTACTGTGTTCATTCAGACAGCATTGGAAACCTATTGTAGGCGGTTGTGGTGTAGAGAACACTTGAGACTCAACATCTGGCAAAGTAGATGCGGTTGGTACTCCCAACGTGATTTAGTGGGGAACATAGCCCTACCTATTGAGTCATAACAGTTTGTCCTTTTGTTTTTCCTTTTCACTGTTTTTTTTATAATAATTTAGGTTAAACGGCTCTGCTTTTCAACTCAGGCACAACTTAGTGTACAGAATTTTATAATTTATCTTTTTTTTCATGGGGTATCACACATCCCTACATTAAACTTACTGTTCTTCAATTGCATTCTCGTGAAGACTGAAATGTTGTGGAATAACTTGCCCGTTTTTAAGATAAACAGAAAATAAAATGTGGCATATTTATCAAATTAATTCGCAACATATTCATTATTAAGATATGGTTCAACTAAAAATTAAACATTCCAATAGACAACGAGTGTTGCTAAAGCAATGTTCATACATGTAGTAAGAGGGTTGGGTGGTGAAAAGTGGGAGAAAGATCCTCACCCAAATTTGGACCTGTAATATCCACCGCTGGTGCACCCTAGGTTCTGGTGAGCTGAGGGCCAGAAAATGAAGGAGATCCCGATCAGAAATTTGCGTTCCCAACATTTAAATCTTGGGCATCTTAAGGAATTCTTCTTGATTGGTCGAATGGTCCTCAAATGGAAGTTATGTCGACACCCCCTTAGTTGTCACCGGACCACTGAAGAAAGATTGCCACACACAAAAGGTTATTTTTAGGGTTGCTGGGTTGGTGGTATGAAATTTACTATTGTGGTCGCAAATAAGAGTGGTTCTACTCAAAGATTTTCTTTGCTGTATGGTTTGTGGTGTTGTAAATCTATCCAATGCAGCACAAAGGGGTCTGTTCTTCGGACCAAGCCTTAATACCTCCTGAGCATTGAAATGTCAACATCCCAAGATGATGAGGATATTCGCGCCTAGTAATCAGGATCTGGGCTAATTCGGCTCTTGGAAAGCACTCTGTTTGTTTGATGATCAGTATTGGCTGGAGTGATTTATCTGCGAGATAATTGCACTTCCTTGGGTTTGGTTTAAACGGGGTTCGTATCTGATACTCTAAACAACGAGCAGCAGTGCAGGTGATTGGTGGCCTGCAAGCCCAAGACACAGCAACTTCAAGATATCATATCATTAAAAAAGACACCCTGACGAACAACGTGACAAAAATTTCTGTCCTTGTATAAGAAAACAGCCAACAGAGAACAACTACCTAAATTTTATAATCGATAAATGAAAATGTGGACTCGAATGATTCCCAATTATTTATATTCACGACGTATATTATTTGAACAGGATTCTTTACAATTTTTTCTTCTCATTGTAGTAATTAGCAATTCATATTTTCAAATTTAAAATTTATATTTGAACAGATTTTTTTTCTTACGGGGACAGAATTAAATTAAACGTTTCTTAAGGGTCAAAAAGATCATGTGTATGCCTCTCCTTCACTCCATCAAGCTACACCCCATAATATCGTGTCACGCACTTCAAATTAATTGCACGACTTCTACATTATCTGTGTGTAGACATCGAAATACAATTATGAAAGTAATATTTTAATGACGAATAAATCTTTCAGTGTAGTAAAACTAGCTTGTCTATAGTATCTTAAAGATCTACCACAAGATTATTATTATTTGATTTTTAAATTATTGTCCCTGGATCAGTAGGATATCGCTAATAATAAAGTAGCGATGGACTACGAGGACAGATTTTACAGTATCAGTTCTGCTTAAAAGAGGCAGTC
>NW_024876987.1:0-1958 GCF_018340385.1 Cyprinus carpio
TGAAGTTAATAGATACTATATTTTATAAGGAAACAGTATTAAGTGACCATAAAGTTGTATGTATACAAGTTGATATGAATGATGTTAAAAGAGGGCCGGGAATATGGATGTTAAACACTGAGATATTAAAAGATGAGAATTTTAAGGAACAAATAGAGGTATTAATAAAGAAGGAACAGGGAAATCTGATGTATAAGGATGAAAAGAGAATTTGGTGGGATAATTTAAAATATGACATTGGAAAATGTGCAAGAGAATATAGTAAAATAATACTGAAAATTAAAAAAAGAAAAGAAAAAGAAATAAGAATAGAATTAAGAGATGAGCTGAGTAAGGAGGTTGTCAATTTACAAAAAACAGTAATGTTGGAGGAAAAATTAAAAGAAATAGAAGACAAAAATATAAAGGAGCATGCTACGCACAGTTAAGCAAAATACTGAGGGGGAAGGTGCCCATGTACCAGGTTCTTTTTTATCATGGTGGAAAAACCCTGAGACAGCGCGCAGGACTGATTCCAGAATAATCAGCCCCGGGAGGCGGGACCGTACACGAAAAGAAGCAGTTTAAACGAAATACAAAGCCTTATCTGCAGTTGTTTCCCCGGGGAAGGAGGTGGGTCGAGAAGCCATTGCCATTTTGGTCGGGCACCCCCACATCCAGATATATAATGGTGATACCATGTCTGTGCACCGGGGCCTGCAAAAAGAAGCCCTAGAGGCAGCAATCATGCCGTTAAATCATGGTCAACCGCCAGGAAAAAAGATGGTCTTTAAAATAGAATTTTATAAGGTTGTTTAGCAAAAGTATTGAAACCTACACTTTCCAGATAATGCGTATGACAGAAATTTTTTCCCACGGAAAAAGAAACCCGTTACTTTATGGGGTTAGGATTAGATTGAAATTAATTTATAAAAGAAAAGGGGACATTGCAGATCTAAAAAATTATAGACCAATAACTATGTTAAATACAGATTTTAAAATTTTATCAAAGATTTTAGCTAACAGACTGAAGAAAAAATTTTTACCAAATATAATAGCAAACAAAACCAGGCATATGCAATGTACGGGAAGAGATATTACAGATACTATTAGTAGTATAAGAGATGTTGTAGTTATATGATTACTGAAAAAAAGTGATATGTAATAAGTCTTGATTTAGAAAAAGGCCTTTGACCGTGGTCTAAACATGAGTATTTGTTTAGAATTTTACAACAGTTTGGGTTTGGTGGATAATTTTATTAAGTGGTTGAAGATTTTATATAAAGATTCCAAAGTCAAGTAAAGTGCAATGGATTTATAACAGAGACCTTTAAATTAACTCGATCTATTAGACAAAGCTGTCTATTATCAGCTTTGTTGTGGAGTAGTTTAGAGGTGCAGAGGCATTAGTTGGCTTTTTTATAAATAGCAGAAGAAAGAAATTAGAGGAATAGACACAGAAGAAAATAGAGAGTTGCAGAAAAGTATATCAAGATGCTGATGATACACTATAATAATTACAAGATGTGGCTAGTGTAGTTAAAGCAAATGGAACATAATAGAAGAAATACTGTACATGTTCTGGAGCGAAGATCAAATAAAACAAAAGCGGTTTATTATGATTATAGGGAAAATTGAGAGAAAATTCAAAAATTTTAGCCATTTAAAGAACAAGAGAGTTTGAAGATTTTGGGGTGTGATGATTAGGAAAAAATGAGAAAATGGTGAGAGAGATTGGATGTGGGAGGAATAAGTGGTGGGTGAAATGGGAAGAGTGTTTAAATTGTGTGGGAAACAAAGGGATTTAGCACTTTAAGAGGGAAGGTTTTGGTTATAAATGCATTAATGTTGGCAAAAAATGTGGTATGTTTTGGGTGTGATACCCATGCCTATGGGAATTAGTAAAAGATTAAAAAAAGATGTTTTAAATTTTCTCTGGGGCTCTAAGCCATCAAAAATTTCGTATAATACACTTATAG
>NW_024876988.1:0-1777 GCF_018340385.1 Cyprinus carpio
ATAAAGTAAAACCCTGCCCCTCTATTTAATATTCCGCTTCACATGGAAATACTTCACAACACTGGAAAAAAGTTGTCTGCAACTTTTCTGTCTACTGGGACTTTAATGAGGCTCTGAAGGGGGCATGAGATACATTTAAACTCATATTAACAATATGTTATGAAGTTAATGTTTTAAAATAGAAGGTTTTGAATGTAGAAATATTAAATCATTTAAATAACTTTTAGTTTAAAAAATTAAACTAAAACAGCCAGTAGGGGACGGCAAGTCACTTTATCTTTGTCACTGGACTGATTTCATTCTAGCGAGTTCGTTCAAACGGCAGATTTGTTATTCAGAACAAAGCAAGCGATTGTCTTTTTGAATGGGTCAATTGACTCACTAGATTTGTTTGAAAATGCAGATTCATTCATAAACGAAAACACCGCCGTGTAGTAGTGGGAAGTTCGATCATTTTACTGACTCGGATATTTGAGTCTCTCGCTCAGCAAAATTAAAGAATCTTTTCGAAGCCATTTCGTTCATTTTGTGAATAATATAAATAAAATGGCATGTTAAATATCCCAACACATCTAGAACTTAATAAAAATGTTGATTGGCATTTGTAAAAAGAATAAAATAAACTATAGGTAATGCAGCCAAAAGCCAAATTATAAGAAAACCAAAAATGTTTTATTAATTGATTAGTTAAGGCCTTCAAAGTTCAGCTATTGCAGTCTGACTCTGTTAGTTCACCTCACCTCCTGATCCGAGACATTCTTTTTCCTTTGCAACTTCATATTTATCACGCTTGTTCTAGCTTGTTTAGTTGTTCGCTCCATCAGTTCGACTCTTGATCTGTCTGCTGGCTGTGCCGCGGTGTGTGAGGGCCAGAAACGAACCATTAGTTAATCTTTCGAAGTCTCGGTCCGGGTCCGAAGTCTTCGCTCTTCCTCGGTCCCATAGGAGGATATGCTGTCAGTAGTCAAAGAGAAATGATCTATTCATCTCTCGAGTCTTTGGGTCCGAGTCGTTCGTTCTTCAAGCCAGAAACTCATAGCACTCTGGGGAAACAGAAATGATTAGTTAATTTTTTCGAGTCTTCGGGTTTGAGTCCTTCGTTCTTTGTCACGTGACGCTGGTATCTCGCATCACAACATTAGATTCGTATTATTGACTGCGTCTGAATGTATATTGTTTTATATTTAGGAATTAAAATACAAAATATGTGCAATAAACATTATCTGAAAAAATAAAAGTTCCATCTATATATATTATAGAAAATAATCTTTCATGACAGAAATTCAAAAATATAGTGTATATACATTTGAGAACAGAAACGCATCACGTAACTACACACTTGTTTGTAAAAAGGGTTGTGAATTAGTTTTCAATACAGTGACAAGTCAAGTGACAAAGACGAAGGACTCAAACCGAAGACTCGAGAGATGAACTAATCATTTCTCTTTCCTATACAGACAGCATAGCCTCTATGGGACTGACAGGAAGAACGAAAAAACTCGGACCCAAATCCGAACTCGAGACTCGAAAGATGAACTAATTATTTCTGTTTCCGGCTACTGACAGCATAGTTTCTATGGGACTGACAGGAAGAACGAGAGCTTGGACCGAACCGAAGACTCGAGAGATGAACTAATCATTTCTGTTGTTTCCAGTACAGATTCAGAACCCATATGTTGCGTAATGCGCATTGTGCGGTCAACAGAAAATGTATCTGTACTTTGTTATAATGAGAGGATTTGCGAGTTTGCATAACTCAGCCTGAACAAACCCAAGC
>NW_024876989.1:0-1936 GCF_018340385.1 Cyprinus carpio
AATTAATTTTTTTTTGATTATACTGTCAAAGTCTCATACCAGCACATGCCTACACCACTATATTTGTTCATTATCCTGTGTTTTAGTTCCTCCTTGCATTCATTACTTGGCTGTTTGTCGTTTGTGCTGCATGCTGTCTCCATCATTGTGTTTGAGTTTATTTTGTGTTAGTAAAAACTTATTTTGCCCAATCTTCTTCATCGTCTTTGGACTTAAACGGACATTTATGCTATCTGTGTTGGTGTGTTTTTACATTAAGCAGAATACATGCAGTGTTGTAAATTCTAACGGTTGGTGAAAAAGTATTCTAAAATATATTCTTAAAACAAAATCTAAATTATTTGTCATAAGAAATGATGGAATTATTATGGCCAAACTGAAAAATACAATTTGCAATTCCTTTTGAAAATATACTGGAAATGTTTTTTTTTTTCATACAGTGGTTAATATTGCAATTAAAATATTAAAGGAAATAATTTATATTTATTGATTTTATATTTTTTCTATTATCCTCCATCAGCTAGCTTCCAGGTTAATATTGCTGGCTAACATTATTTAGAAATTTATCTTCATTGCAGGTGCAGTCGAAAGGCAGAGATCCCCTTACTGAAAAAGCCTCAAATAAGAGATAATGTGAATTCAACATCATTAAATGGTTGCACCTTGCTGGAGACCCGAGAGAGGGGAGGAGGGAGCGATTGATTGAAATAGGTCGAGGGAGTTCAACATAAAGCAGCTGCCATGACCGTGCTGACTAAATTAGAGTACTTCCGGGTGTCATAGCACATCAACACACTATCTCAACTTACCTTTCAAGTCTTCTTTAACTTCATCAACTCCTTCCTCTTTAAAGTCACGCTCAATGGAAATTTACTCTGCTATATATCCTTTCTGTGATTGGTTTATATACTCTCCACGATTCTATAGCGATAATAGACACTTGAAATCTCATGGCTTCTAAAAGCATGAATTTTGGTGGTTAAAAAATAAATAGTCTAAGACGCTCATCTGAATGCTTTTCCATTATATCATATAATATTTATTCTTATATGTTTTTGCAAGACGTCGAATTCCACGTTAAAACTATTATTAGGTACAACTGATAGGTCTGTAATATTTATTCTTAATGTATCTCTTAAATAATGTTATATTTATACTAAAGGGTACTCGTATTATTTTGAAACACGAGTTGTTGAAAGTAAAATTGGTTTTGAGTAGGCATTTGTTGTTAGAGTGTTGCGATTACGTTTGATATTGCTTAATAAGACAATTATAGGCATACTTGTCAGTCTTGTTCTTTTGGGTCGGACATGGGGGCCGTTAGGATCTCTAATCAAAAACTCAAACCATTACTAAAAATTGCATATAAGGCCTACATGGGCCATATTAAATTGCATATTGCCTATGCTTGGTGAAGTTATGGCACCCTTTTGTTCAGTTCTGCAAAGAAGAAGTGTGCCATATTTGGGCCACATACAATTATATTTGCCCATGCTTGGTGGACTTATGGCACTGCTTTGGTTCAGTTTTGGCCTGCAAAGGAGATGTGGGCATATCTGCTAAATGGGCAAACACAAACTTATCTGGGCCACAGCTCAGCTGTTTATCTGGCCCACATCTTTGCCAAAGGAAATTTGCTGACTGGGCACTTTTCATGATCTATAACCAGTGTTAAAAATCCTTTTAATGATCTATAAACATTTGTGAAATGATTATACAAAACTATATTACCAGTAAAATTCATTAGCTTTTAAGAATACATATTTTTTTGAAAGATTTTTATAAATGATTTAAAATGCTCTATACACGTTTCAACAACAATTATTTAAAAATAAATCCTATAGCCCACCTGGTGGTGGCGTCAGTTATACACACTGCCGCGTTTGGTGTTGCTATCTGAACCAGTCAGAATGAAGAAATAGCCCTCGTGGGCTGG
>NW_024876990.1:0-1297 GCF_018340385.1 Cyprinus carpio
TCCACCACTCAGCAGAATCAGTAATTGGGGCACACCTCTCTACACTTCTGCTTCCAGGGGAGGCAGTGAATACATTGTCCGCACGTATCGCCAGAGCTGCCCCGATGTTGAGGGGTCTCGCTCCTTTGTGCCTCAGACCCCTGACCGTGTCAAGTATGTCCTCCTTTCCTGAGTATGTGTTAAGATAGAAATGGGCCTCTGGATCTCTGCTGTACTGGACCACGGACACACGGTCTCTGTTCTCAGACACATTGAGTCTCTCCACCATCCTCTCAACAAAGTCGGCCGCATCGCAGGGAAAAGAGCTCCTAGTGCCATCTGAACCATCCAGCAGGAACACTACATCCCTCTTTCTCTCAGCTACGGGTAATGAAATGGAACACACAGTGACGTGAGCACTTGGCATCTGATATTTACTGTAGGTGCATGCGTCGCGCTAGCTGGCAACTGCAAACGGGAAGCGACTCTCCCACCCTTTAAGTTATTTTACCACCAACCCAATGGCCAAATGTTAGTCCCGTCTGCTATAATAACACCTGCGTTGTTTTTCAGAGTAAAAACTGCCTAAATTTAATGAGTATGAAAGCCCTGAAGTAAGGTCTAAATTTAAAGGTTGTACTGGTCAAAAGACAAAAACTTTGCCTAAAGCAAACCAACGAGTGAATAAACAAACACTTTAAAATGCCAACAGTCCCTACAGTTCAAGAACTTGGCTTGTTAGTCTAATTTCCCCACGGCTCTGCTACATGCAATGCTAACTTAAACTGTTCAGGGTCTACTTACGCTTTTGCGGTAAACGTAGGGGTTCAGTGTGCTGTTTTCTCGGGCTTGATTCTGACCAAGCACGCTGTTGTTGAGGGAGCTGGATAAGCTGCTGTTGGACACTGGAAAGGTCAGAGAATTCGGTGATGCTGTGTGCATAGAGTAGGATCGTGATGGCAATTCTCTGCTGCACCTCTCTGCTGGAATTTCTGGTGCCGGCGTAAAAACCAAGATCCGCCCTGTTTCAAAGCGAGGAGGCAGGTCTTATCTATGTTATCGCTTGACCCGTCCTCCACTGTGAGGAGGATGAGAATCTGAGGACACCACTTGCTTTCTACTCCCGCAGAGGCAGTGAAGACATTGTCCCTCCGTGCTGGAGAGCTGCCCCAGTGTTGAGGGGTCTCCCACCTCTATACCTCTGCGTCTCTACTGTACTACACCACGGACGAGCGGTCTCTGTTTGCATCTATGTTGAATGCTCACTTAATCTTTGCACAAAGTCATGCATCGCTGGGAAAGTATTTCTAGTGCCATC
>NW_024876991.1:0-1929 GCF_018340385.1 Cyprinus carpio
AGGATCGTACTGTACATCTGCCCCCTTCAGGATTTGAGTAAGTATCGAAGTACATGTATGTAAAATAATAATAATAATTGCTAATGGTTGGTTATTGAGTGAGTCCTTAATTTAATTCGAGCTGGTTGAAAAATTGCCATATATTTGCATATAATACCTAGCCTAATAATGATGCATCATTTTTCTCTTTTCAAGGTCATGGGAGATGACTCATCTTCGCAGAATCGATGATGAAGCATTTGCTAGGCTTCAATGAAATGTAAGTTTCTCCAGCCATTTTGGGGATGCTGTGCTAAGCGATTTTTGAATATCCACATATTTCCGCGGCATTTCTTTTTTTTATTGCTATAAGGAATAGATCGAGCATGTTGTGCTCTTTAAATCATATTAACAATTACTTATATTATGATTTAAATTAAATGATTCAAATTATTTGTTTGTTTTAGTTTACCAAAACAATGTCCACCAACAATGTCCAGGCCATCTGATGGGCAAGTATGTATTATTCTGTAATGTTATTAAGTTTATGTTAATGATGGTATGTAATTATTGTTCATTTGTTTGCGTTATTATTCTACTTTCATCAATAACAGGCCAACGGAGCAGGAGCAGAACCCAAAAAACACCACATCATGTGACTTCTACAAGTAAGTCACAATGGATTAAAAATTGTTCTCTTCTTATTGCAGTAATTTTGGCTCTATCGACCGCTGAATGTAAATTTTATCATAGTACCAAGTATAACACCTTTTACTGTAATTTTCACAACCATCTTGTTTTAGTAAAACATTGTTCCTTAACCAAAAGCACATACCGCACCTATGCCCCAGTTGTCATTGACAGCAGTTGCTCTGATGTTGAGGACGTAGAGAATTTTCAGGAGGAAGACAGGTAATTTTGATAGAAGCCACGCTGTCAACCTTTTTCTTTCCCTAATGACATATTAAATAGTTCAAGCTACATTAGATTTATTTACCTTATTTCTGCTGCCATACAATTATTAAAGCAATATTTGAATTGTATATATTTTTTTTACTAACCCTTGAACAGAAAAAAATCTAAGTAGAAATTATTGAGAAAGCTTGCAATGTGTGTTTATAAGCTTATGCCCATCACATTTCATCACACCTATATGGTGTTCCCTACCGTAATGGGCCCATAAAAGATTTATATTTTAATTATCTCAAGATCAAAGGCAGTGTTATTGCTTTTTTCTTTCTTGTGTTGTAGAGACACAGAGATATTGACTGACTGTTGCAGACATTCTGTCAAATCTAGCATTTAACATAAAATCACAAAAAGTTGCAGCAGGCTTAATATAAACCGCTCTAATGTCTGGGATGGTGCTCTGAGGGGATTCAAACGCTTCCTCATTTGGACCCCCTGCGCCCAGCCTTTTTGGCCAAACTCCATTGATGACATCGGGCAACAGAGTGAGGTTGCAGCACATGAGGGCTCATTGCCTGGGAATTTCTGACACTCTTGATGGACGTTTCATTAAAAACCATAGTAGATTTTTTGAAGGCAAAGATGATGGCAAATACCTGTCATTTGATAGCAAAAGTAATTCGCTTTTTGTCACATTTTGACAGTATTATAAATCAATTTGAACTAACCGTGGAACATTGCCATTGTTAGCTGCAGAAGGTGATGAGTATTTCCATGTTGGAAGAATGGTTGCGGTCTCCATTGTACATGGTGGTCCAGGGCCTCGATGCTTTTCCCCAAGCTTCTACCAGTACCTGGTTGGTAAAGTGAAGACCATTGAGGCCCCAATTGAGGATATACCTGATACTGAAGTCAGGAATGTTCTCCTTGATGTAATTATGTGTTTCTAAGCATATTCAAGAAAAAAATATTTTTTATATTTTGATGAACAATCAACAATATGGACACCCCAGTAGCTTGAAAAGCCAGTGTGATACTGGA
>NW_024876992.1:0-1893 GCF_018340385.1 Cyprinus carpio
TGCACAGAGTTATGTTATGGGGAGGTTTAGAGACAGATTCTAATGGAATGGTGATGGAAGATTTGATAGATCGGAGGAATTTGGTATGTCTGAATGATGGGGGTAGTACAAGAATAGATGTGGCTACAGGTAAAGAGTCTGTGCTAGATCTAACAATGGTGTCTGATTCAATTGCAGGGAGGTTAAGTGGGAAATATTGCGACAAGATACTATTGGGAGTGATCACTATCCAATAATGATATATGTTAATGTAAATGTGAGAGGGAAGTAAGGTGAATCAAGGAACATTGGTAGATGGGGTTTGATAAAGCGAATTGGGGAAGAATTTATGAGTCTGGAGTGAAGAGGGATTAAAGAATATTATAATAGAATCAGATAGATTCAGAAATGATAAGTGATGATATTGTTTTATGCCATTCAAGCAGCAGCAAATAAATGTATACCAAAGAGGAAAGGAGGTAGGAAGAATAAGATAGTTCCGCGGTGGAATGAAGAATGTGCAAGTGCCATAACAATGAAAAGGAAAGTATTTAGCATAGTTAAGAAAAAAACACATAATTTCCAAAGATTTAATAGAGTATAAAAAAGCACAAGCTGAAGTAAGGAAGATTGTAAGTGAAAGCTAAGAAAGAGTATTGATGGCTTTATTGTGATGTGAAATGGGGGAAGAATTGGCACCAGTAGAGGGAGGTAAGTAAAGTATGTGATTAAGAAAATGAAAGGGATTCAAAAGAGTAATGGATATCCAGTTTTAAGTAGGAGGGAGAAATAGCTGTGGAGTGATGGAGATAAAGTGGAAATGTTTTTTTAAAGGCATTTATTAAAGTAAATAGCTCAGAAAAAATTTGACTGAACAGAGTAAGAAAATGAGAGAGGTTGTGATGAAGGAAAATCCTGAAATAAAGAAGAAAAAAGAGGCTGAAGATAATTTGTTAGATGTATTATTTTCTATGAGAGAGTTAAAGAATGCAGTAAGAAGAAGAATGAAACAATCTACTACAGGAATGGATGGAATTAGTTACTGTATGATGAAGCATTTTAGTGAAATTTCTATGGAAAGTGATTTTAACATTTTTATAATAGAATATGGATGGAAGGTATAATTCCCCAAGAAAGTTGGAAGGAAGCACTATTATACCTATTAAAAAAGCCTGGGAAAGATCCAAGTAATCCTATAAATTATCAGTTCAATAGCTTTAACTTCCTCATTTATGTAAGGTAATGGAGAGAATGTTAACTGATAGATTGATTTATCATCTGGAAAAAAATTAACTGAGTTTTTCTTCTTATCAAAGTGGGTTCAGGTGTAGTAGGGACTATGGATCCAATAGTATTATTAGAAGATGAAATAAGGAAAGAGCATTTATAAATAAGGAAAGTGTCATTGCTGTTTTCTTTGATATAGAAAAGGCCTATGATATATTTGTGGAAGGGGTTACTAATAAAGTTACAGAAGATGAGTATAAAAGGAAGAATGTATAATTGGATTAAAAGAGTTTTTAATTGGAAGAAGTATTAGAGTAAAGATGGGTGGAGCTATATCTTCAAGTGGAGTAATTTATAATGTATACCACTCAGCAGGGGGTGGAAGTAACAATTACATTTACTCGCGTTACTGTAATTTGAGCATTTTGTGTACTTCTACTTTTTTAAGTAATTTTTTTAAATCTGTAATTTTGTACTTTTACTTTGGGGTATATTTTGTTTTGAAGTATTGTACTTCTGGCTACATTTTAAAGCACATTAATTAATGAGTAAAAAAAAATATATAAATAGTTCCCTGGAAACTACTGCAGTAAATAATGGGCAGGAGAACAAACTGGCGCTACAATCACAAGAAAGATGCAGACGGACAAAACAGGCGTTAGTGGTTGCAGACACGCTGGAAAACAA
>NW_024876993.1:0-1897 GCF_018340385.1 Cyprinus carpio
CTTCACAGATTTAATGAACACACAAGCTTTCTACCATTGAATGGTCAGAAAAAACCAACAGACATATACATTCTTATTCTAAAAACACTGTACTTGATGTTCAAAACAATAAAAATAACCCAAACAAAAGCAAAGAGAAACACAATTGTCCTTACATGAGCTCCAAGTATATTGCTTTTGCTTAAAATGAAAATTCCTCCACACATCACAAAGTTGACAGGTTTTAGTGATTTTACCATTTACATCTTAGCCATATGCGGTTCAATATGATTTCTGTCAATATCACAAGATGTACAATTAAAGTCACCAGCAAGTATTAAAAGTTTTCCATATCACACACTGTTTATGATTTCACACAAAGTTTCCAGAAATAACATTCTTTCCGGGTTGGTTTAACCGAGATAAACATTAATCAATTCCATTGTGACATTTTTCAAACTTTACTATTAACTTAAGAACTCTCACTTTCTATTATTTCAAAACGAATACAAGATATCTGGCAAAAAAATGTTTTGAAAAACAAAACCACTACCCCAGAACTAGTACAAGCAGTCTTATGACTGAAAGATCTTCCCCTCCCACCCTTCCAACACATTCAGGTTCCTTTTCTTTGTGCCATGAGTCCTTTGTAAAAACACAATGTCCATCTTAAGTTTGATTTCAAATCATCATAAAGCTGCAACTGTTTACATCCCTCATCCCATTATCCAGGAGGCAATTTTAAAGTGCCCATGAGGGAAGAGAGCAGCAATATAAACAAACCCATATCATTACACTATGCTTAGACCCATTCTGCATTGTCTGAGCGTACTTTGCACAATTTTCTTAATCTATATATACCCCAGGATCTGACACAAAACAATTGTCACCCTTTGCTCTTACTAACAGCCCGCTGAATCACTAAACACAGCAAGATCTGGAAAAATCCACCACCCCAACATCATTTCTCATTCCTTTTGTAATGCTGTAAGAACTCCTTCATCTGTTCTAAAACTGTAGCCACTATAATATTCCCCTACATTGTCTTCCACAGAGGCCTCTGACACCTCTTGCTCATTTTCTGAATCGGAAACCTCAGAAATTTGCGTGTTGTTCTCATCTTGCATCTTTTTCTTAGAATTATCAGCTTCTCCACATGAATTAGATTTTCGTTTCACTGCTGGTACTTTAAATAAATTCTCCTCTTCATTAAAGATTTCATTCTCTACCTCATCAAACTCAATATCTGTCATCTCCTCACTTCTCAGGTTTCCCTTTTACATCCTTTCTTTGCACTTTCCCCTTTCTCCACATTTGCACTTGTTTCTGGCATTTCAACAACTTGTCCATCTTTCTCTACATCAGTAACTTGATTTACAAGTCAAACTTTGAGGATCATTTTCCTCTGCAGTGTTGGCTAAATTACTTTTTTCAGGGCAAGAACGCACCAAGTGCCCTTCCTTTCCGCATCCATAGCACTTCATGGTTTCCGTTGTGGCAAAAATAACATAATCAAAGCCATCAACTTTAAACTTGAAAGCAATGTTTATTTCCTCAAGATCCATTCTCAATATCATGTAGACATACCTACGGAAAGAAACCACATGCTTTAACTGCGGAGATTTACAACCCAGCGGGATTTTTTTTATTGCCGACACAAACTGCCCGTACCTAGACAGTTCACGTTGCAACGTTTCATCACTAATGAACGGGGGCACATTGGACAACAAAACTTTTCTTGCTGGATTAACAAGTGGAAAAATCTTGACAAAGCGATCTTTAAGAACTATACCGGTTTCCACAATGTCATTAACTTTCTCAACTTTGTCCAAGAACAAAACAACAGCACCATTCATCCTAGATGCTGATCGAATACTATCGTGGCCCACCACTTCTCCTACCGCTAAAACAACTTCTA
>NW_024876994.1:0-1458 GCF_018340385.1 Cyprinus carpio
GATTAAGTGACTTTGATGCGAAACAATTGGCCTTGCAACCGCATGACCCTCCTGAACTTGAGAAACTACGGCTCCAAATCCACTCATGAAGCATCAACTGATAGTATAAATGGTCTTGAAAGTCCGGGGTGAGCAAGTAAGACCTGATTTACTAGCATAGTCTTAAGATTCTCGAATGCCCCTCTGCATTCATCTGTCAATCAACGGGGTAGGATTTGGATAGCTCAGACCTTTTCCAACACCCCTCTCTCTTTCCTAGGTCTTTTTCTGACCCACACATCAGCTGAAAGAGGCTTACGCCAATCATAGAACAATTTTCACTGAAATGTTGGATAGTGCATAACCGCCCAGGAATTACCTCGATTTTTTCCCTCCCACAGACGAGTAACACCATCAACTTCCATCAAGACTTTCCTTGACACGTCTACTTATAGCTTCTGCCTTAATAGGATCACTAGCCACGCCCTTTCTTAGAAATAATGTGACCCAAGGCTTTGACTGGATTCACGTAAAAACGCCGCTTGGAGGGTGAGTTTCAAAGTTGTGATCTCGGATTTGAAACACCATCTCCAGTCTCTGTAAACTTTTCTTCTCAGTCTTACCAAAACTAACAGATCTATCAGAGCTAACTGAACTAACAGAGCAAACTCATAAAATTTTGATCAAAACAGTCAGCATCATTCTCATGAACCGTCGCAGGACTGTTGCAGAGCCCCTTTATGTAAACGGTTGTACTCATGAAAACCAAGACCAGAACTGTAAAGCTATAAATTTCTTATCCTCCTGCGCATGTAAAGGAATGTTGTAGTACCCAGATGTTAAACATAGAACAAACAAAGCATTCCCCCAACGCCGCTAGAACGCCTGCTTGGTGAGGGAGAGGATGTGCTTCCTTCACCGCAGGCGTTAAGCCACGAGAATTAGTGATGCACAACCCATTAAGTCAACCGTTCTTCTTCCAAGCCTTATGCTTACTTAACGATATAAACTCACTGGACAATTTCCTGTTTATTTCCATCTGTTCCATCCATCGCAAGCCCCTCAACCCTTGATAGTGAGCTGCGGAAACTCTGCGGTACGGTGTAACCAGAAGTGCCAATCATCAGCCATCGAATCACGGTGACAGAACCCCTTTGTTTCAATTTAATAACTAACGAGGTGCCGAGAGAAGAAACACTCATTTTTCTTTATCAGATCAATGAGCTTGCTTCTCCAAAATGGTGACACCTCACAGTCATTTAAGTTTAAGTCTTTGAGGCCCGGTCATCCAAATGAACATCACTGAAGTGCGTTTAGCATCAGACACTGATTTTCGGGCTGATAAACTACCACAAGAACTGCCGTACTCATGGCTACATTCTGAAAACTGTTTGTTCTTGCACATGATCAAAATCTTCTGAGAACAAGCCATGGGTAGACATCAGCCAATTTCGCATTCTTGCGCAGCAATACGTAATA
>NW_024876995.1:0-1176 GCF_018340385.1 Cyprinus carpio
TGCTGGCATTTTTATTTTTTTAGGGTGAAATATTACAGTTGTGGATCCACTTTGTGATTGAGTGCAAAGATGAAAGCAGTGCTTAAATGGACAGTCCATCAAAGGCATTTAAAGTTCTACCTTGGCATCATAGTGTTTCTTTGAGTTCCCTCTAAGGTCTCAAGTGGTTTGAATTCTAAATCTGTTGCAACTTCTGGCATTTTTAAAAATGTTTTTAGGGAAATATTACATTGAAATTGGATCCACTTTGTAACAGACAGTAAAGACACTATCCTGCAGTGTTTATTGTGATCGTGAAGTGATATGGAGTCAAAATTTTACGAGTACTTTTCCTCTCAAGAAATTGTATTAATAGAAAAATCTAGATCAAGTTAACATAGAAGTGGCTTGATATCTAGGTCTATTGTATCTACTAGGCGATTTGTGGGTTGTTTTGGGGGAAATATTACGAATGTGGATCCCACTTTGTGAGTATGTACAAAAGGCAGCAAAAAGCGTGCTTAAATGGATTCTTAAAAAGGAATCCATCAAAAGGCATTTAATGTTCTACCTTAGCATCATAGTGTTCTTTGAGTGCCATCTAAGTGAATCAATTGGCTTGAATTAAACCTGTTTTAGCTACTGGCGTTTTTTTTTAGCGGTAAAATATTATGGCTGTGGATCCACTTTGTAATTGAGTGCAAAGACGCAAACGTGCTTAAATGGACAGTTCAATGCTGCATTTAAAGTTCTGCCTGGCATCATAGTGTTTCTTTTTGAGTTCTCTCTAAGGTCTCAAGTGGTTTGAATTCCCAAATCTGTTGCAACTTCTGGCGAGTTTTAAAAATGATATTTTTAGGGGGGAAATATTACATTGGTGGATCCACTTTGTAACAGACAGTAAAGACACAATCCTGCAGTGTTTATTGTGATGCGTGAAGTGATATGAGTCAACATTTTGAGTAGTTTTTTCTCCAAGAAATTGTATTAATAGAAAATCTACATCAAGTTAACATAGAAGTGGCTTGATTTCTAGGTCTGCTGTATCTACTAGCTTATTTGTGGGTTGTTTTTAGATGGGAAATATTACAGATGTAGATCCACTTTTGTAATTGTGTATGAAGACGCTAAACGTGCTTAATGGACAAAGTCCATCAAAGGCATTTAATGTTCTACCTCGGCATCATAGTGTTTCTT
>NW_024876996.1:0-1829 GCF_018340385.1 Cyprinus carpio
CTGCAGCCCCAACATGCATACCTTGTCTTTGTTTGTGCAACAGGACAAGAACAAACATCATGCAGCTCGGAACAGCAGCCCTGCTGGGCCTACCGCTGTACTTAAAGGAGGATTCCTCAGAGGTTCAAAACTGCAAGGTATTTTTGTATTTCTCCTTTTTCTGTTTTCATAGCGTAATAACTTAATCTATTTGCAAAGCGAAAGCACTGAACATAAAATTTGAACCCCTGGTACCCTTGGGCTGCGTTGAGAGAATGTCTCCAACATTCATTACTTTTTGCTGTGTAGTGTGACAGAGCAGTAAAAGGATGCTAGGGTCTTCCAATTAATTAAATGGTACTTGTCTCTAGTCTGAAGTAGCCTTATTTAAGTAAAATTACAAAATGAGATGGGACAAAATAATTATTTTTAAATAGTTAAGGTCTAGTTTATATGAGCCCTCTGTGTTTTTATTGGGGATTGCCTCTTTTTGATTAAGGCTGGTCAGAGTTGTTCATCAACACTATATCACTTGCATAGTCAGGCAGTAATATAGTTATTCTAAATTTATAAGGCAAGTATATACACACATGGGAGTCTTGGCAAAAAGTGGGTAAACACTACACTTTACGTGGTGTTAAGGTAAAAAAAAGCTAAAAGGGTGGCATAAGAATCAGGTCGCATCACAAAACAGAGGACACTTGAACACATAACTTGCTTCCCAAATTTGTAAACAGAAGTTAAAAATTTTAATAAAAAACACCATAGACCCTCACTCATCTCTCTTTTTATATTGTGTGTGTGCTCTTCTATAAACTCAGACAGATTCTAATGCTAAGTCCACATCAATGGTTTTAAAGGAATAGCTTACTTTGAAATTAAATGTTAGTATGTTTTTAGCTTCCCTAAAGGGCATCCAATATGTAGGTGTCTGCTGTCGCAGTATTTTCACTGTGTAGATTTTTAGGTCAAACCGCTGTTGTCTGTCAGGTCATATATGGCTGGTATATAGTAAACTGCCTTTAAAGAGCATGCACACAGAAGTCCAAATTAAACCATTCTCCAAATGTAAAACGTTACACATTGATGGTACTAAGAGCGGTTTGTTGTGAGAAAACCAACAGTCATTTAGTATCGTGATTTAATTCTTGTACAATAATCACGCCCATGAGCTTAAGCTTCTATTTGAACGTAATCTTTATATATGACTCGGAGTAAAGAAGTTGTCTCAGAGCGGATTCGGTCATTCTGTTGGCCGTCGCAGAACCTGGCCAACAAAAATGAACATTAAAATCAGGGTATCCTATATATTGTCTCAAACACAGTTAAAGAATAGAAAACCTTATCTGAAAAAAAAATCTGGAAATCAGTGTGTGTAATGATGTTTTCTTTTGCAACCCTTCGCTTTTTGTAAGCTTGATGATTTGTACACAATACCACTCCCACAAACTGGAACATGTATTCCCTTTTCAGGATGAGTGGAGGGTCAATCCAGGATGGAGTACAGTGGCTCTGGTGGCAGAGTGGTGAACATGAAAGAGGATGTGCCTGCTGGAGTTCCCTGAAAGTCACCACGTGTCAATTGTACCTGAGGATCATGGGTTGTAATGTCTCACAGATCTGGGACTGATTCATTGGTGTGATTTTGTTTGGAATGATCTATGCTCTTCTACTTGAGCTATCCTGAGAAGCTATGGCTTCTTTGAGTTCATCCAAGTATCCCTCTTAAACCTGATGATGGGAAGAAAGCAGCTCAAAACCTAAGTTACAAGCCTCCTTGAGAAATGAGCTATAGAGTAAATGCTAACGCTTTTCTGTAGAAGGTCAGTAGTGTTCTGAAAAGTATCTTT
>NW_024876997.1:0-1887 GCF_018340385.1 Cyprinus carpio
TTGTAACACAGTGGGAAGGGAAACAGAAATTGGTAAAGTATGGGGAATATTAAAAAAGAATAGATGGGATAAAAAGAAAATTTAGGTATCAATAGTAAGGGAAGGAGAAACAACAGCAATAAGAGATGAGAGAAAGCAGAAATGCTGGTTAAAAATTTTTGTTAAAGTTACATAACTCCAAGCAATATTGAGTGAGAAGAGGGAGAAAAGAGGAAGGGAAAGTACATTGGAGGAGTATAAAGAACTGTACAGAATGAGGAATACAATGTATTAATTAAATATGTTATTTACAAAAACAGGAGGTAGAAATCGTGCTCTCCAGAAAAACCAAGAAATCAGCTCCAGGCATGGATCCAGATTTGCTATATAAGGATAAACCAGCTCAGTGAATCATCCAAAGAGTTTTTTCTTACAAATGTACAATAAAATATGGGAGGAAGAGGAAATTACCACAAAAAAGTTGGAAGGCGGTGATTGTTCCAATAAGTAAGCCAAGGGAAAAGATTGCACAAATCCAGAAAATTTATAGACCAATAGCTTTGACATCTAATGTTCTGTAAAATATGGAAAAACTGATAATGAAAGGTAATTAGTATGTGAAAATAATAAATATTTAACCAAATATCTAGTGGTTGTAGGGAGGGAGAAATACATGGATCCAGCTGCATGTTTAGGAACATGATATAAGAAAAGCAACAAATAAATAGGAGAGAGTGGGTGTGGCTGTTTCCCTTTGATATAGAGAAAGCATACGGACATGATGGTGAGGAAGGGCTGTTAATCAAATTCAGGGGTAGTTAGGTGCAATAAAGGTCAATGTATAGATGGATTTCAAGGAATTTTATTAGGGAGAGCAAATAAAAGCTTGAATAGGAAACAAGTTATTCAGAGAAATCTATGATAGAAAAAGGGAACTCCACTCAAGGAAGTATAGTTAGGCCTTTAAATTATTTTCTGATAATGATAAATGATGTGGTTTTGAGGATCTGCAAAATGGATTGGGGTTTCTCGCCATTCGCTGATATGGGGCAATCTGGAAAAGGGAAGGAAACATTGCATTTTTATTGTTAAAAAAGTACAGGAGGCTATTAAATAGTTTGAAGAATGGTCATATAGGTGGGGTTTAAATTTTCAGTAGACAAACAGGACTTTACAGTGAATTTTATTGGTACCTGCACAATTGGTATCCAAGAAATGAAATGGCAGATAAGGCCAAGGAAGCCATTAAAAATAGGGAATTAACTTTAGTGTTAGTATAAGTGAAATGAAATCAAGAGTACTTATAAGAAAGGTTGAAGGTAAGGTGGAAAAACAATGGGATTAGGAGAAGAAAGGTCGAATGGTTTAACAGATCAAAGGAAGTGGGAGAGCATTGGAAGTGCAGGAACAAACAGGAGAGAGAGAATAGTAATATCAGGATTAGATTTGGACATACAAGATTAACGGTACAACTTATAAATGGAAACATGATACAGGAAGGTGTACATTTGTTCGAAGAACTGTTGAACATGTTATGGATATACTGTCAGAAATACGAGTTTGAAAGAAGGATTTTAATAGAAAAATTAAGAAAAATAAAAATGCGATTTATACTAGGGGATATTTTACAAAATAAATCTGGAAATGAATGTTATAGTTTTATTTTTCAGTATCTTAGAAAAAATAATTTGTATGAGAGGATATAAAATGTCATTTTGATCCACACTCCATACCAGTTGGTGGCGGTAATACACCATTTTGTTGCTTGTCAACCGCCAATAAAACCTTAAGAAGAAGAAGAAGGAGAGGATTGTGCGATTCTATGACAACACTGGGTGCGTTCGACTTCATGAAGCACTGCGCAAACCGATTGGAATCTGACTTGAAGCAGTAGGCTTGTTTGAGATG
>NW_024876998.1:0-871 GCF_018340385.1 Cyprinus carpio
TCAAACATTAAGCAGCTGCTTTCGCACGCTGGGATTGGTTTCCAGGACCTCATATATTCAAAGCATGCGCCTACCACTGAACTACATCCCCATTTAGGTCCACTGTGCTTCGCTTCCTGTAGGTTTACAAACACACTAAATCCAGCTATGAAACTCTGCAGGACAGAAGTAACATTATTTTGCTTACATTTGCATGAAACTAATTAAACATTAAGAAGTGCTTGGAGATGCATTCACATGAAACATTAAGCAGTGCTTGGAGATGCTGGGGATTGAACCCAGGACCTCATACATGCAAAGCATGCGCTCTACCACTGAGCTACATCCCCATTTAGGTGCACTGATTTTTGTTTCTGTAGGTTTACAAACACATTCAATCCTTTTAAATGATGTCTACAGGACAGAAGTAAAATTCTTTTTGCTTATATTTGCATGAATCTAATTAAACATTAAACAGTGCTTGGAGATGCTGGGATTGAACCCAGGACCTCATACATGCAAAGCATGCGCTTCTACCACTGAGCTACATCCCCATTTCAGTGCACTATTTTGTGTTTCTGTAGGTTGACAAACACACTAAATCCAGTTGCGGAAACTCTACAGGACAGAAGTAACATTATTTTGCTTACGCTTGGAGATGCTGACACATTAAACCAAGAAGACAGAAGAACTCCAAATTCTAAGACACAAGTAAAATTCTTTTGCTGGGATTTTCTTAGGTGCACTGTGTTTTTCCAGACACATTCAACTTTTTAAATTATGTCTACAGGACAGAAGTAAAATTCTTTTTGCTCCAAATTTGCCAGATTCACGAAACATTAAGCAGTGCTTGGAGATGCTGGGGGATTAGACAGGACCTCGCTTTTATGCA
>NW_024876999.1:0-1745 GCF_018340385.1 Cyprinus carpio
GGTGTAGGGCTGTGTCGGCATAAGAAAAAAGCCATATGCTTTATTTAGTGATGTCAGTGCTTTTAATGGCACTGGCTGGGGACTAAACTTGCTGCATTGCGCGGCTCCTCGTTAGTATAGTGGACAGTATCTCCCGCCTGTCACGCGGAAGACCGGGTTCGATTCCCCGACGGGGAGAGGCTAGCTCTTTTCTGCTTGCTGGACCGCCAATCCAAAGTTTTTGGCGCAACCAGGGCTTCACAGAAGGAGTACGGCTACGATGTCCCGCCCGAAACCAAAGGAAATGCGTTGGCCGGAAATCGAGACGGGGTCAACTGCTTGGAAGGCAGCTAATGCTCACCACTATACCACCAACCCGCATGCAGAAGGTGCCAGAAAACAGGGTCCTCACAAAAGCTCCCCTTAACGGAAAGACAGCTAGCTCCCACTATACTCCGGCGCAGGGCAAAACACCAACTTGTGCTTGTCAGTAAGAATGCTCGAATCGCATATCAATGCAGCCAACTGGTATTTTATGGTGTAAGGGGCTGTGGCCGGGCATAAGAAAAAAGCCATGCTTTGTTTAGTGATGCGCTCAGTGCTGTGGCACTGGCTGGGATAAAACTACTGCATGCGCAGCTCCCCTCAAGTAGTATAGTGGATAGTATCTCATACCAATGTACGCGGAAGACGGAATTTACTTTCCCCGGACGGGGAGTATTAGCTCTTTTCTGCTTGCTGGACGAATAACCCGCGCGTTTTTGGCGCAACCAGGGCTCAAGATGAGAGTACGCTACCGAGCGTTGTGCCTCCCCAGCCAGCTGGGAAATGCGCTGGGCCGGGGACCGAATCTCGGTCAACTGCTTGGAGCGCAGCTTATGCTCACCACTATTTCAAATACCGGCAGGCAGAAGGTGCCAAAAATACAGGTTATCTTCACAAAAGCTCCTTAACGGAAAGACATACAGCTATGCTCACCACTTTACTCTCCGGGGGCAGGGGCAGAAGACACCAACTTGGCGCTTGTCAGTCAGCAGGCTCAAGCTTATGAGTCAACCATAGGCCAGGAGGAGCTAATGAGATCTTTGTCTGGACCTCACAGCAAAGAGAGCAGTCCAGAGTTTGGATCCCGTCACGTCTTTAGTAAAAGGCGAAAGATTTATGCGACAATGAAGAGAAACTCGAGCTGTATCCCACCCCCTTGTGGGGCTGCTGTGTGCGCTGCCAGTGGTAGAGCCAATATTCTCAACATGTAGGTTCATCAATGGTGGAAAGTTACACATACGAGGAATTTGTTTTAAAGTGACAGAAGCAAATCAAGGCAATGCAATCCCTTTCTCATGCCTCCTCTGAGATTGGAGAGAAAAAAATAAGAGTCCAAATAATGCCAGCTATAACATATAGTGTTCCAAGTGTTAAGCGACTCAGCTTAAGTGATGGAATCCAACACTGGTATTTTAACATGGTATAAGGGCTGTGTCGGCATAAGAAAAAAGCCATATGCTTTGTTTAGTGATGTCAGTACTGTATAACTGGCTGAGGACTAGCTACGTATGCGCAGCTCCTCAAGTAGTATAGTGGATTGTATCTTCACTTCGTCACGCTGGAAGACCCGTCTCGCATTCTCCCGACGGGAGAGCGCTAGCTTCTTTCTGCTTGCTGGACGCACTAATCCAAAGTTTTTGGCGGCTAAAGCCAGAACTCTGCCAGAAGAGGTACGGGTTGCTACGCATTGCCAGCCTCCGGAGCCAAAAGGAAATGCGTTG
>NW_024877000.1:0-753 GCF_018340385.1 Cyprinus carpio
AAGCAGCACAGAAAGATTCTCTGGAGTCTGACGGTCAATAATCATCCAAAAAAGTGGAAATTTCCATCCACCTTGGCGAGGGCCCTCAAAGCGTTCGGAAGATGCGTGTGGCCCAGGTTGCTAAAATGGCTATAACTCCAGGAGAGGAATGAGATCACTTCCCCACCCAAATACAGGCACGCCTATGCTGGAGCTCAGTCTGTGGTCAGGAGAAAAAGGGGTGCTGTGACTGGCCACTTGGTGGCCGCTTGTAAGGTGAAAAAAAAATGAAAAGGAAATGAAAAGGACAACAAACAATCATGAAAACAGCTACAGCTCGGCAGCAGGCCGGAGTGCAATGGACTTGAGCCTAAGCCCTGGGTGAACGCCTTCTTGATCTTAGTGTCTCCCCTGCCAGGTAAGTATGAAGGCCCAGAAGGCGTGGCAGGGTCGGTACCCATTTCCGTCTCTACCGTCCTCATCAGCGGTGGACCGCCGCCCCTAGCAAAAGGAAGGGCGGCTGCCTTCCGTTACTGGCCTGCAAACTGCCAAGCGTTGGCACGAGCGATGCTTCCCAACCCCTGGTTTTAGATCAGTGTTTCCCAACAGCGTTCCTGGAGGCCCCCAACACTGCATGAATGTGTTCTATGTCACCTTAATCAAACACACCTGATTCAGATCATCAGCTCATTAGAAGAGACTCAGAAGATCAGAATCGGTTGTCATCTGTATTTTAGATGACTCCTTTTAACCAGACACACCTGATTCGATGCA
>NW_024877001.1:0-2100 GCF_018340385.1 Cyprinus carpio
TGCATTGCATTGGTCATAGAGCTCATTGTAGTGGTGCCTCGTGTTGAAATAGATTTGTTATACATTATACAGGTTCACACGTACTACTCTGCAGTGCGTATATAGTAGGCTATGTGTATGCGGTGCAGAAGCAGCAGCGAGAGCGAGTTATTGTAACGTGAAAGCACATTAAAATAATGCGCGAGCACGAATATGTCTGTTCACATGCAGATTTCCTCTGCTTTGTCACAAAACCAGACACGCGTGCTCAGATACACGCTGCTCACGCCCGGAGAGAATGCGCGCACTTAAAACGTGTTCTCCTCTCGCTCAAACGGTGTCCTGTGGACTCACAACTCTCTCTATGCTCATGAGCTAGATATTCATTCTTTTCGCACCTTTCTATTTCTAACTTTTTCTGTTCATATCCTTTACCGTGTGCAGTGTGAACGCTCTGATCCATTAACATGGGCTCGGAAAAAATACGCATTACAGACAGTGCGTGAATCTGGAGTTACGTAGTAATATGCCAGGTAATATTCCTCGATTTCGACCGACTGGCGTTCGGGTAGCAACGCAAAGCAGCGCGGTGTGTAGCCACCAATCATGGCCACCACCACCAGATGGCGATATGGGATTACTTTTAAAATATTTGTTGCTTAAGAAGCGTGTATGAGAGCATTTAAAATCATTTATAAAAATATTTTCAAAAAGAAAAAATAATATGTATTTTAAAAAGTTAATGATTTTTTTACTATGGTAATATAGTTTTTATATAATCATTTCACAAAATAATATTTATAAGCTCATTAAAAGGATTTTTTAAAAAGTGATTTATAGATCATAATAAAAAGTGTTAGCAACAATTTATAATAAGCTCTCTTTGGTTTTACATTTGAAAGTTGAAAGTAGTAATAACTAACATGAACTAACAATGAACAATCTATTTTTTCAGATAATTTATAAATCTCTTTTTTTATGTTAGTTAATCCTATCATTAAAAATAATAATGTTCATGTTATTTCGCAGTACATAAACTAATCTTAAAAAATAAAACTGTAAATAAAAAATGTATTAGTAAAATAATGTATTCAAAATATTTTTAAATAAAGCTTTAATTTAACACACACACACACACACACACACACACACACACACACACACACACACACACACACACACACACACACACACACACACACACACATATATATATATATATATACTTATATATATATATATATATATATCTTTGGGAAAAATGCATTAACCAAAAATAAACAGGGGTTGTTCATTGTATGATGCAGATCACATATATGTAACTATTGGGACAATACAAAGTTATACATCTTCCAGCAGGAAGTGTGTCATTTCTAAAATGCTTTGAATTCAGCATCATATTTTTACTCAATTTGCTTCAAACTTCATCAGAATAATGTCAAAACACGGCCGATACAAAACTATTGAGGGGATATTAATATCTATAATATTGTTGCCATGGCAACATGTCAAACTTGAACATTATTTTCTGTTGATTTTGAAGCAGATAACCAAACACTCCAGACACCAAACCGGGACCTATATTGTTCTTATCAAGCCGACAACTTTCTAATTTACAGTCATTAGCTACAACCAACAGAAAGCCTACATTTTTGATTTGAATATGGATTTTTTGGCTCAGTGTGATGAGTGTATGTGTGCTGAGAGTATTTACCCACTGTATATGAGAGAAATTATGCGCCATTCTACTGGGAGCAATTCTCGGAACTGAGAGGGAGGAGTCTCCCCTTAGTTTCACACTTTGAATGGTTAAAAATATAAATAGAATTAAACAATTTAATTCACACTGACAAGCTAAGCTTCAACATATCTTATTATTATTACCAGGTCAGGGCTCATTAATAATTGATGTGTACAGCCCAGAACAGTGAAAGACCAGAGAGAGAAATCACACTGCATCAGCGCGTGCAGTCGCCTAACGAGAAAGGCTCACAGTTAAAGCATTTTTATAGTTTAAGAGCTTTTTAAAACAAAATATTACCGCGAATGCACACAACCCACCCATTAGAACACAACAAGAGCTAAATTCAGGTCTTTGTGACCCTTGTATGTGTGAAATTA
>NW_024877002.1:0-1711 GCF_018340385.1 Cyprinus carpio
TGATTAATGACAAAATTTCATTTTAAGGTGGAGTATCCCTTTAATTATTTTGTTCTATTTTTCAATTTTTTTAATCTCAGAGGATCAGATTAGCAAGGAGTCACCTCAGAGTTTTCTGACATGTTCCCACCTCACCACTTCCATACAAGAGAGACAGTGTTCAAGTAAGTTTTATTATGATTTTATTATTAATATAACAAACTTTTAAACTTTATTTAATTAATGTTGTGCTGAAGCTAGTCAGTGGATTTGATATGTATGTTTTAAGATCATCTTCCTCTCAGACTGGAGTGGAGAGGGGAGAGAGGCCAGCGCTCTGGGGAGGCTGGAGGTGTGGCCATCACTTAACGCTGTGTAGGGCTCAGTCTGTGATGATCAGTGGGACATCAGCGATGCTCAGGTGGTCTGCAGGCAGCTGGGTTGTGGAGCAGCACTGAGGGCTGATGGGAATTCAACCTTTGGTGCTGGTGAAGGTGTTGTGTGGATGAACAAAGTCGAATGCAGAGGGAATGAGATTCACCTGTGGGACTGTCCTCTCTCCCTGAATAACCACACTGACTGCTCCCACAAAGAGCACGCTGGACTCACCTGTGCAGGTCACAGCAAAACACTGAGGAATAATATTTATTTGAGCGTTTAGAGTTGATAATATTTTGTATTTTCTTTTTAAATGTATTATTTTTAATGTTTGTATCTGCCTGTTTTTATAATGACAGATTTGCCAGTGTTCAGTACTTCTGGCGATCAAGATTAGTCTCTCCTCACAAACTCCTCCAGCAGCTTTCTCTTCCCAGTGCTTGTGATTGTTCTGGGAGTTGTGCTCTTACTGCTCTTAGTGCCACTGCTTATACTGATTCAGCGAAAGAGAGTGATGAGGAGAGGTAGGAGAGATCCAGAGACTGTCATATTGTGTCTTATTCAGTGTGTGATCAGTCATGTGTTGTGAACTGACAGCAGGTTTGTCTGTCTACACTCACAGCTCTCTCTGACTGGTACACAGGACACACAGGACACAGACTGAGGCTGTTTATCACGAGATTCATCACAGACAGCATCACTTCACTCAGAGGGTGAGGCATCATGAAAGGATGTTAAAAGAATAAAAACCTTGGCGAAGAAAAGGCCATCAACAGCCAAGTAAACAAAATTTTCGAGATTAAATGATGGGAGACTTCAGTGATACAGATCTGAGCCCGTATGTATGAAGCTGCTTAGAGTAAAATTTTTGTCTTAAGTGTGTCAAAATTCTAAGAATGACGTAATTTTACTGTTATTCCTAGATTTAAGAATAAGAGTGATTCATAAAGGTTCCTAAGTGTTAAGACTATTTCTCAGCTCCTAAGTTATTTAAGAGAGCTGGAGAGGTCTCCTAACCTAGTTAGGAGTAACAAGATGGCAGCAAAGAGGAGGAGATGCACACTTTCCAGTGAAGATATGACATATTGGAGTTATATGATGATATGGATTTGATAAAACAATACAAACCTGATTGTCAAGATCAAAAAGTTTTATTATTATTATTAATTATATTAAGAAATTTAATAACCTCTTCCACTCAACAAGTCAATGCTCTAACTGCAGAAATGTAATTACATTTTTTTGGCTGGGAAATGTGGAAAAATGCAGCAGTGCACCGGTGATGACACAGTAAGCAGACACAGCAGTGCCTAAAAGTGACGTGTGGATTATTTTTTTATGACCCCAAATTTCA
>NW_024877003.1:0-1799 GCF_018340385.1 Cyprinus carpio
AATGAAATTTGATATTCTTGATGCTGCTCTGATGAACTCCATTAGGACTATGCACCGCTCTGTTTGTTGTTAGGAAGACTAAAAGTTCAGCGGTCTAGCTCATCATTGTCAAAATGATTAAAAAAGTGAACGAATGCCTAGTAAAATTTAAGTAGATAAACATTTAACATTTTTATTTATTTATTACATTTTGCCTTTTTGAATTGAAAATATGCTATAATGTCCTTATTAATTTAGAACAATGCATGCATAATTAAAAAATAAATATTAGTTTCAAATAGTTACATTATTTCACTAATACAATAAGCCTTTCTTTCTTTTTCTTTATTCCCTTAAATCGCTTTTATAATTAATTAATTCCTTTAAATAAAAATAAACTATCTCAAATCTTATATTTTGCAAGTGCAATACCTTGTAAAAGAGGTAATGACTTATGGATATACTCTGATGTGTGTGTGTGTGTGTGTGTGTGTGTGGTAGAGAGAGAGAGAGGCGAGAGTAAGTGTGTGTGTGTGGAGAGAGCGAGGAGTGAGTGGGTGTGTGTGTGTGTGTGTGTGTGTGTGGAGAGAGAGAGAGAGAGAGTGTGTGAGAGTGAGTGTGTGGAGGAGAGAGTGTGTGTGTGAGAGAGAGAGGAGAAATGTAACAAAGTTTAATGTTGTATGTAAACTGTGTTTGAGAGAGAGAGAGGGAGGTGTTCAGAGGAAGGGAGTCTATTCTGGATGTTAGAAAGCTGTTATTTTGTTTTTATATGGAGCTCAATGTTGAAAATTTAAAAACATTTCAAACACTGTTGGCAGAAGTGAAAAATAAATAATTTTTATGAAGTTACAATTTTGTTTTACGGTTCCATGATGTATTTTACTGAACATGAGTATGAACATAGTGGCTAATGCAAATCAAATTATTTCTAGTGCGAAGCAGTTACTTATATATCTTGTCTTTCACTTTATTAAGATCAGATTCTGCAGGGTAAGAGTACAATAATAAGCTGACTTGACTTAGACTTGACGATACTACAGACGACTTGACGACGACTTGACTTGACTTGCCCAAAGAAAAATACTTGGGACCTTGGGAACTTGAAGGTTAAGACTTGAGACTTACTTGAGACTTGCACATGTGTGATTTGGTCCCATCTCTGATATATATATATAGTCATTCTTAATTTACATCAAATGATGATTAACGGAACATCAACGTAAATTAAAATGTTTACAAGTGTTATTAAATGTTCAATTCACATGATCATGCTCTTTTAAAAATCTATAAATTATTTTAACTATGCTTTGATTTTAAATGACCAACAGCTTATTTATTAATGTGAACATGGGCAAGATGTGTAGAAGTCATAAAGCCATATATCAGATTAAACAACCAATTTAATGACATCCAGTAGCCATTCAAACGCACATTAATAAATTAGCTGTTAATTTGTATAACATTTGTGATATTTGAGTTTATATCTTGCAATTCTGAATTTTCTCACAATTCTGAAAAAGAAAAAAAAAGTTATGAAATAATACTTTAGATTATGAGATAAACAAGCTTCCATACACCTAATGCAAGCATACGAACTCCACTGAAACGGTAACTGGCTCTTTTAAGTGAGCAACAGGACTTCAGTACTCACTTCCGCTGAACACTCTTCCTTCCACTGCAGAAAGAGTACTGTGCATATTTCTATATATAGTGTGAATCTAATGACTGGGATCACTATGACCTCAGAGAGGAGTTTGTGGTGCACTGCAGCACACAGACAGATGGCAGGGATGCTATCGGCTACTGCTGGATCAATCCAA
>NW_024877004.1:0-1817 GCF_018340385.1 Cyprinus carpio
CCCACCAGATGGCTTGCTATAAACTTGCTTTTTAGTAAATTTCCCCTAACTGCATCTAGCGATGGCGGATGCGTATACTGAAGCTGCCTAGGGTATCGCTTTCTTTCTCTTTATACTTAATTTTAGGCTGTTTCTATAGCGTCGACATTTGACAGCATATCGTAGGGAGCGCATATGTTACGGTGATCCACGTCATGCGCGGAGAGCACTACAAATCCTCCACTTCGCCAGTGCGGATTTCCTTCACTCACAAAACTGGATGTGTGCTTTTAAAGACGCCATTGTTCTTTTCTTGAACTGGTTTTGGCTTTTTGCTCAAGATTACGTTGTAAGCTCAAACGTTTTGCATCACTGAAGACGTCAGAGCGATCTTAGCCCTTTTTCGAATTCAGATGAGGAGTAGGCTTATCTCATTAAATGGAAGCAAGCTGATTATAGTCAGCCTTCTTTTAGTTATTTATTTTATTAATAGCCTACTTATTTTTAGTTAGGTGCTTAACTTATAAATATGCATTTATTTAATTGTTTTATTAAGAGATGCATTTGTATTTTGTTTGTTTTTGTATATAGTTTTGCAATGAAAGCGTGATAACCCAGTTCCAGAGCAAATACTTTGAATTGCTTCAGGAATTAGTGAGGGTGCTCTAGACTTAATGCCCATTTTCACATCCCGCCTATTGCTTTTGTCCATCATTGTGTCAATCACTGCTACTTCGACGCGTGAATCCCACATAAATATGCAGATGTCATTCCGACCCAAGGGACTCTTGCAACCAGCGTGGTGGCTGAAAACAAAAAGTTCTACATTTTAAAATGGATCATAGATTCGAAAGCTTGCAAAGAAAGTGCCTATTACCACTAAAAAAAGCTGTCACTCTTTGTTTATGTCAGTGTATACACAATGTATTTTAAATCGTAATTTAAAATACCGGCCCCTGGCCACCTCTTTTGAGCCAGTGCCCAGACTGGCCAAATTCCATTTAAAGTGCTCTAGACAAGCCCCTGCGCTGCCAGAGAGAGTACATTTTTTTATCACATTTATAATTACCTACAAACTGTTAACACTTGATATACTGAGAAACGCCCTGCTCCAGTCGTGTTTAATCAGTCTTTTGTCCATCATCAGCCACTTAACCATTTCCTTATCATCAGGATCTACGGGCTTGCACTGGTAAGGTGCCAATCAATACCATCTTTTCTATGTATTCACAAATCTCCAGGGCTGCCTGTCATGGTAATGCCAAAAGCTGCTTTCTGACACATGCCTGTATAAAGCGGGTAGACCAGTCCAGTACCAATCTCGCGGCTCTGGACCAATCACAAAGGACTGTGGCATCTGACCAATCACAGCAGTGAGGGCTCACGCTCTTGAAAGGGAATGGTTAAGAGAGACTGATTCTTTAAACTGCTTCAAGACAAGTCGCTAATGAATCGCTTAGAAATTAGGTAAAATTAAATCTATTTTTGGAGAAAACTAACATGTTTTTTTGGACCTGGCATGCATGTAAATCTGTTTTAGAGACTAAAACAATATTAGCAACCTTAAAATGGCATAATAGGGGCACTATCTACTTGTTATAAAAATTAAAATTTCTGATTCCTTTTATTGATTTTCTTTGTGTGCATTTTAATATGACTTTAACCATAAAAGCACAAGAAGACTCGTGCAATGTTTTCTGTACTGCATACATAGGCATAGCCATCATTTCAAAAAATGAGGGGGATAGAAATGTGAAGAAAAGAAAAAAAAAAAAAAACCTTTTGACTTTTTTCTAATTGACAGGTTTAATTTTATCAACCGAAGTTTTCTGTTTACT
>NW_024877005.1:0-1953 GCF_018340385.1 Cyprinus carpio
GTTCTTCCATCCTGTGTTGTCAGTGCCATCAGACTGTCAAATCTCTCTTCTCCATCAGACAGCATGTAGGCTCAGAGTAGCTATAGAAGAGGCTTTGGTCTTTAGAATAATAATTTGAAAATACAATTTGAATTACAATGTTAAATTTTTTATATGTATCATAATTTTGTTGTATTGGCTAGTATTTTTGTTACTGTAATCATCTATTATTTATTTATTTTTGGCATAGTCAATGTTATTTGTTGTTGTTGTATATCAACACTAGCATACTGGCCTGATGTCTCCCCACACAAATGTTTATTTTGGAAGAATAAAAACAAATTTGAGAAATACGTTAGCTGATGTTTAATTCCAACTGACGTGGGCAAACCATCAGTAAGGACCATATATTTCACACTAACACCATAAAATATTTTTGTTTGTTTCACCAACAGTGTTTTTCTGCTTTTGCCCCAATAAGAAAAAAAAATCAGAAAACTAAAAAAAAAAAAAAAAAAAAAATAACCTATAACAGACTTCAACACTTTTTAAAGCAAATTAGTGTCCAAATCGTGGATAAACGGCTGTAATTACTTCTGCTTGTCAGGCCTTGGTGTTAGGGCTATGTTCTGTGGCAATGGGTGATGATGAGTCAAACGACAAGAACTTTCCTTGTAAACAACGCTGGTGTCCAGCCGCCGCTGTACAACTTTCTCAACCAGAGACTCTCTGAATTTTTGAGTGGTTTGTGTAAAATCGTTTTGGCTACCCATTCTTGGTATGTTTGGGGAAAACCACTTTGTACCGAGATGCACCTATAATAAAAGAAAATTGATGAAACATAATAAATTACACTCGATTTGTATTGATTACATTACTATAATAGAATGTTCACATTTGATTCTCACAACTTGATTAACTTAGATCTATTGTCATCACACACCATATTAGAAAAATCTTTAGTAGTTACACACAATATGTTGTTTTCTAACTTACCAGTAGTGGTTGTTGCTTGGCGATTTACCTACATTTTCATTATGGTCAAGGATAGCGAAGTTGTGTTCGGTGCAACCATGGACGCATAATGAAAATGCAGGTTCTTTGGGCAGTATTTCCAGTAGGACAGAATGAAACACCTCCAGTTGTCCTAAAGATAAAAAGAAAAAAAATGTATACGGTGTAAAATCTACATGTACATGTGTATGTACATTACTATGTGTATATAAATAACTTACCAGTGTGTTTGAAAAAGAGCCATTTGCCTCAAATCCTTTCAAGTCCTTTGTCTCCGACAAGACTCTGCAATGTGTGGAAGGCACGTGAGTCTTCTTTTCCAAGCCATTTTTTTCTGCGCGTTCGCTGTTCTGGACTGAGATCATTGTGTACACATTTTTTCTGCTTTCCTTCTTTTTTAAACCAACTGTGCACACCTGTAATGTGATAAAGTATGGACTTCCAATTTTTCGATCAGTTCCTGTATAAATACATGAATACTCAAAGTACTATTATACAAATGTATAAAATTATAAACATAGAAAATAGATATTTTATGGTCCAGCAAACTAATATTTAAAACTTACAAAAACAAAAAAAAAAAAGCTTTCTTTAAAAAGAACAAAGTAAAATTTGTGCGTGTGTATAAAGAAATTAAACTTAATATTAAAACATTACAGAACTTACGCCAGGGTCGCCTCCACAAGTTGCAGAGCAATACCATAAATGGTTGCAAATACTGTGGTCCATGGCTGCAGCTCTCTCGATTGTCCTTGTATCTTGACATGGAGCACAACTTTTTTGGAAAGTCCTTAAAAATATAATTTTAATTATAAAATAATTTAAAAGGATTGACAATATAGTGCATAACAAGGTTAATCTAGTACTTCACGGTTTATTGTAGCAATTTTTTAAATGCATGAAAACAACACATTGTATATCTTCACATAGGAATAAATAAGTTTTAGACTATGTTGCCTT
>NW_024877006.1:0-1898 GCF_018340385.1 Cyprinus carpio
AGAAAGCTGGCTGGCTTTGTTAAACCTTTGCCCAAGGATGAAATTAACAAATTTAAAGTGAATGTGAGCTTGTAGCATATAGTTTATGGCCGATTACATGTAGGATGTTGAGATGATTTTGTGCTTAAGGTTACCTTTAATTGCCTAATCAATGTAGGTGTTGGTTGAAGTGTGTGAGTCTAACAACAGTTTAAGCACCTCGATACATAAAAGGTCGCAACCATGTGTTAATCTGAATCATGTGTAGAGAGGGTCCATTTGTCCAGAATTTTCTGATGAGTGCTTGCCCGAGGTCTTCATCAGCCAGAGGCACCTCAAATTATGGGTTACAGAACTCCACTGACAGAGGGTCTTATGGGGTTCATCAGGGGCATCCCTCCCAATTGTAGTTCTGGGTTTTGCAGTGACTAAACAAATGGAGAGATTTTTAGTGTAGGCCTAACACACAGAGGACACTTTTAAGCCTTAACCCCTAATAATTATTAAAAAAAAAATAACACATTTGTATGTTTGCTTCATGCTAGCTGACAAGCAAAGAATACAAAACAGCTTATACCACAGTGATAATCGTTAACAAAGCTGTCCTACCTCAAGATTTTCCTCTTCCTCTGGAGTGTTGAGTTGCCCCATATGCCAGAGCTGCTGTGGAGTGTGGTTTCCCTCTGTCCTGAGGGGATGGCTATTCCAACCTGCTGCAAAGATGTGTAACTGCTGCTCGAGGCCGAGGTAAGAAGACATAATGCACGCAGAAAAGGTGCACCGTGTTGGAAATATCCAGGAAACCATCTTCCTCCAGTGTGTGAAGCACATCATAAAAGATGCAGGTGACAGCCATCCACACGTCTCGCCACATCCGTTCGATTCTTAAAAGTACAAAATGTCTATCAGACATGGGTATTAAGCAAAATGTAATGCAATTCTCATTTGTTTTAATAAGTGCTATATCATTTATAATAATTAGATACTCTGGTCCAGAAAGCTGTGAGACAGTGTTGAACCTCAAAGGATACATGAATGCCAAAATGTGGCAATGTCGACAGTGAAATGAGAGCGAGTATGAGGGGCGTGTAGCAGAACACAACATTTTCATTGTGGAAGGTTTGCACACCGGAAGTGTGTACAAAGCAAAATGGGACTTCCCCAGCCATTCAACTGTATATGATCACAGATATCAGAACTAAGACAGTAGCTAATGTTGGATCACTTGTTAGATTATTATTATTTTTGAATATACTGTAAAAAAACCAATTGATGGGGGGGGTGTTGATGGCACAGTGGATAAGACATGCCTTTTGTGTAGGCAGAGTTTCTCAGGTTTGAATCCACGGTGACCACACCAATGTGTCCCTAGAGCAAGACACTTAGCCCCTATTTGTTGCTCAGGCGCCTGCGGACCTCTAACATACTTAGCAATTGTAAGTAAGCTTTGGATAGAAAGCGACAGCTAAATGAGATCAATTGTAACAAATGTAAAAGATAGTGGGTTTTCGTTTTAGGACAGCTAAAAAAAGTTAAATCTCTAAAGTAAAAATATTCCGGGACAGCAGGTATTTCCATATTACCTTTGATTGTGTACACTTTTTCCGAGATAAAGCTAGCTCGGCGGCGGTTTCCGTCCTATAGAAAACATGAAGTAGGCGATGTCAAATTTTCAACTCCCTGATCTCCTCTGAACCTGTAACATAGAAATAATATGAGGTGTAATCAAGAATATCTGCAGCAGTGAATCTGACGGTTAGATGGGAAACTATCACGGGAAATGACTGAAAGAGTTTCCTCAACAAAATTTTCTGTATTTTAGGGATAATTAATTAAATCAAATTAAAAATTACCATTAAATGCTCTACTCTGTTTGTATAGCGCTCCATCTTAGTCTCTTGCGACCACTCAAAGAGCTT
>NW_024877007.1:0-1320 GCF_018340385.1 Cyprinus carpio
TAAAGCGTGTATAGAGCATTTAAATCATTTATAAAAATCTTTCAAAGAAACATAATATGTATTTTGAATTTTACTGGTAATATAGTTTTATATAATCATTTCACAAATGTTTATAGCTCATTAAAATGATTTTTAAAAAATGGTTATAGATTATGAAAAGTGTTGGCAAATAATTTATGATAAGCTCTCTTTGGCTTCATTAAGCAATGTACAATCAACATGAACTAGTCAATGAACACCTATTTTTTTTTTTTTTTCAGATCATTTATATTAATCTTTTTTTATGCTAGTTAATCCTATCATTAAAAATTATAATGTCTATGTTATTTTCACTGTACATAAACTAATCTTTAAAATAAAACTGTAAAATAAAAAAATGTATTAGTAAATAATGTATTAAAATATTTTAACTAAGCTTTAATTAACACACACACACACACACATACATATATATATACACACACACATATATATATATATATATATGCTATATATATATATATATATATGTTTTTTCTAACCCCACCTGTCCCAGGCAGCATTTTTTGCATCCAATGGGTCATGTCTCCAATTTTGCAATTTCTGCATTGCAATAGTTTTGAATCTATTTCTCTATGTGGATTTAATAATTTTTGACTTTTCAGTCTGAGTCCACAACTCTTTTTTGGCTCATTTTGCCTGTAAAAAAATAATAAATAAATAAATAAAAATAACTATTAATTTCCTGCAATAACCTGGAATATAGGGAGTTTTTCTCTTCCAGCCTTCAAGTGGACAATTATATGTCACTCATAAATGATTAAATACAAAAAATTAAATGGTAGTTATTAAGATTGATGTCGTTTGGAATTGGTAAAATGTGCTTAGAAAATAATCACAATATCAACATGCCTAATAATTTATGCAGCAGTGTAAAAATCAATAAAGGTCTTAGTAACACTTCATAATAAAGTTCATTTTGTTGAACATTAGTAAATACATTAACTAACATGAACAATATATTATGTCGTGTGACTCACCCTCATGTTGATTCCAAACCCGTAAGACCTCCGTTCATCTTGAACACAGTTTAAGATATTTTAGATTTAGTCGAGAGCTTTCTGTCCCTCCATTGAAAATGTATATGCGGTATACTGTCCACGTCCAGAAGGTAATAAAAACATCATCAAAGTAGTCCATGTGACATCAGAGGTCCGTTAGGAATTTATTGAAGCATCGAAAATACATTTTGGTCCAAAAATAACAAAAATTATGACTTTATTCAGCATTGTCTTCTCTTCGGGTCTGTTGTGAGCGACTGCTGTGACTGTTGGCGTCTGG
>NW_024877008.1:0-2148 GCF_018340385.1 Cyprinus carpio
TGGCACGATACCGCCAAAACAATTTCAGAGGCTAGTGCGAAAGATTTACTGAGCGTGGCACAGTTTTCTGAGGATAAAAGAGATGGGCAAAATGAAAGTGCTTTAGAGAATAGTTCGGTGGTATTGCAAGAAGCATGTGTGACGGATTGTGTGGAGGAAGAGCATTTTTTCAAAATGCCTCATAAAAGGAAGATGATTAAAAAAATATTTGATGCCAAAATAAGTAAAAACGAGTGAAGTGCAAGACGATATGGGATCAGGCTACAGAAAGTGATGGTGGGTCTTCTGACTCTTAGATATGACACTTTGTCTCAGGGGGAGTTCATTGGTCGGGATTACGGACTTGATGATATTAAGTTATTCCTTAGATCAACAAAAATAAAAAGAAAGTAAAAGCAATGCAGGAATATTTTCCTGATGTCATAACAGTTTGCACCTTGAAAAAGCAAGAAGCCTAATGGCAGAGAGTTGCATTACTAACAAAAGAAGTCTATCGACGTCTTAAGAAAATGGTGAGGAATTATCATCACTTACGTAAAAACAATGATGTCTTGTTAATTTTACAAAGTAGAATGGCTGCTGTTGTTTTTTGGCTATTTGGGTATTTTTTCTTTTTCTTTTCTTTTTTATGGGTGAAGTTCATGTAGCTATCTTTGAATGTTAACGATTAACTGTTGGTTTGCAAGAGATTCGCTAGCGAAAAGAGCTTCGAATATCAATATATGTAAGTTAATTAAGACAGAAAGATATTGATGTTGTTTGGTTATACAAGAGACGTCATAGCGACTTTTGAAAAAATGCTTGCGATGATGGCGGGGCGACCACGGAGCTTTGATGGTCATCCCTGGATTAGAATCATAACACTTAAATAAGTGGAGAGGCGGTGGGGATTGGGTAAAAGGATAAGAGTTGCCCATTTTATTCACGAAAGTTAATTTCAGTCCTCAGTTGGTCTTATGATGGTTTGATTTAGAATTCTAATTAGTTACAGAAGGCTAGGCTTTTAAAAATTTATGAGGCTGTTGTTAAGAAAGTATGGATGTGTCTTATTTTTATTTGCAATTATGTTACAACTGCACCAGTTGCTCTGAAACCCCCCCCCCCCCAGGAAATGGTTGTTTAATAGTAACATACTGTAGTTCAAACTCATACATATAACTTTTTTTGACCTGAGAGACACCTTCTTGTTCCTAGTGTGGTGATTTTCAATTGTAACTGAGCATAATTTAGATCCCGAAATCACATTGGCAGTCCTCATTTGAAGCTTCGCAGGTAAAAGTTGTGTATTACATATTTATTAAAGAAAATTCATGATTTATGTGATGATGTTTTGGCGATCTTTCCATGATTAATGTGAGACCCCCCCCCCTAACAATGGGACGTTCACACCGCAGTGACCAATGGGTATGTATCATTTAGCTAGGACTGGATTAGGATACACAGGGCTTTAATCACCACATCTTAGTTATTTTCAGGGTTAAAAGTTATATACGACACCAGTAATGGTTTTACAGATCATAGTATGGTATCATGACATAGCACTGCGCCCAAGCTTACTTTGTAAAACTCAATAAAACCAAAAAAGCGTGCCCATGCTGCGCATGTTCAATTACTAATTGGGTTCTCTAATGATCATTTTTTTTAAGGAAACTCATTTAAGATTATTTCTACCTGGAGAAACTCCACAGAAACAAAGAGATGTCTTCTTTTTTATTCATAGTGGCAACCTAGTACCAGCGTGGGATGTTGGTAAGGTAAAAATAAGGCATTCTGTAACCCTCAACAGTTATACTCTCACGTTTACTAAGGAGGTTGACTCGGTCTTAGAGTTTTTGTGACAAAGAGCGAGTAATTGAATTTCAAAATTTGGCTCAATCTGCAGGTGAGATTCATTATTTAAGAATCCTGCTCAAAGAAGAAAGCTCAGTTAGCTGATCTACTGGGGCATAAAGTACAGGGGGCTCTGGTCCGTTCACGTTTTCAAAGCGTTGACCAGATGGATGCACCATCCCAATACTTTTTCAATCTGGAAAAAAAGAACGGGCAGAAACGGTTTATTCATGGATTGCGCTCCGAAGATGGAGTGTTATTGGTGGATCCTGCTGATATTCGGGGAAGGGCAGTACAGTTTTATCAAAATCTGTATAG
>NW_024877009.1:0-1811 GCF_018340385.1 Cyprinus carpio
ATTTTACTGTATTTTTACAGCATTTTCTCATTTTAGTCTGCTTCTGCTGTAATTAATAATGGTAGTGTACTGTAATATCTATATTGATTCATTACTGCTAAATATTACCATAATTTTCAAAATAATTACTAATAATGTTAATATTATAATATGTAGTTATTACAGTATATAAATCTATAGGAAGTAATATTATAATTATACTTCAGAATACCTGTGCAAAGCAAAAGACAACTCAAACAATGTTCTTGTCAAAAATGTTTTATTCAAAAAATTAAACTGTTAAAAACCATTTCATTTAAAAAACCATGGCATGTTCAGTGCATCAGCAATTTACAGGCATGTTTAAAGGATTAGTTGACCCAAAATGTAAATCTCTGGCATCATTTACTCGGCCTCTCATGTTGTTCCAAGCCTGTATGAATTTCTTTCCTTCTGTTAAACACAAAAGAAGATATTTAAGAGATGTTAATGGCTCAGTGAGCTGTGCTTTTATGAGTTAAACACAATGCCGAAATGCAGAAAGAAATTCACTTGCCTCTAGACAAACAAAGTACAAGAAGCAGCAGACTCCTGGTACTCGATGTTGAAATGTAGTAGCTTGCAAACAGCACTGCAAAGGTGGTTATAAATTTGTCACTGCTGTCCAGTGTCAAGAGAATGTTTCCCTCAATTGATAGCATCCACCTGGATGCTGTCATAATTGAATGGTCCTGAAAATGAAAGAACACATTGTTAATTACCTACAATGTTTTATTCCAAAAACATCATTATCAAACAAAGTCCATAAATTAATAACTTCATTCTTAAATGGTGCAATTTACACATGACTGTTTGTACACTTTCGCCAGTATATGTATGTGCAGTGAATAAAATGATGTCTGTGAATAAAAAACTTATGTTGATACAACTGTGTTGTGTGTGTGTGTGAGAGTGAGGTGTTTGTGTGTAAGAGTGAGTGTGTATGAGTATGTTTTCTGTGTATGTGTAGTGGGTGTATGACTATATGTGTGTTTATATTAGTAAGTTTGTGTGTATGTGAATATGTGAGTGAGAGGGTGTATGCGTGTGAATGTGTATGTGTGAGTGTATATGAAGTGTAGCTGTACAACCATCTGTAAGTATGTACAGTATATAGCGTGTTTGCATGTGTGAGTGAGTTGGTGTATGAGTGAGTGTCTGTGAGAATGTGTATAAGTATGTATATGTGTCAGTGTGTTTATATGAATATATGTATGAGTGTATGTGTGTGTATATGTGTGTAGCTGTACAAACATCTGTTAGTACGGTATATGTGTGTATGAGTATGTTTGTGTGTGTGTGTGAGTGTATATGAGTGTAGCTGTACAAACATCTGTGAGTGTGAATACTGTTTGATTATATTTGTGAGTATGTGTAAGTAAGTGGGTGTATGATGGTGAATATGAGCTTGTACGTGTGAGTGTTTATGAGAGTGAGAGTGTTTATGAGGTATGCATATGTGTGAGTGTTTGTATGAGTATGTATGTGAATGTGTGAGTGTGTGGGTGAATGAGCATGTATGTGTGAGTGTCTGTGAGAGTGTGTGAGTAGGTATATGTGTGTGTGTGTTTGTATGTGTGTATCTTTGAGAGTGTCTGAGTTTGTGTGAGTGAGTGTACAAAGTGCATGAGTATGTATGTTAGTGTGTTCCTGTGTGTATGATATGTATTAGTGTGTGTGTGTGTGTGTGTGTACATAAATAATAAATTGTAGTGAAAAACCACATACTTACCAAGAATAATGAGCCTGGGTGTGTCTGGTATCACCTGCTGTGCCTCAATGTCTGCCTGGGT
>NW_024877010.1:0-1759 GCF_018340385.1 Cyprinus carpio
GTTACATCAGTCAGAAATGGAGGAGGACAAGGAACAAGAAAGTGGTCTCAAATGAGATTAGGGCTACAGTAGTGATCATGTGATAAACCATGTTTAACAATGAGAAGGTGGACTGGAGTATGTTACTGTGCGGGTAAATTGAACCTTTAGAAATGAGAACAGGTATGTAACAATCTAATGTAATGTGCACATGTTCTAATGTACACATAATAGCTTTTTTACCATAACAAACAGTAAAGACCTATACTATAATAATATATTTTACTGTAGTACCCTTGCATTCATTTACTACAGTGCATTGCATTGGTTCAACAGTTTGGTAAGGATATCCAAACTATTACAATCAAAACAGCCAACTTTAAGGATTAATCCTGACAAAATTGTTACATATTAATATATTGTTACAGTTGATGGCACACACTTACTGTTCCGGAATCTCTTTTCAGAGTGGAAGCAAAAGGATTCATGCGGGGCGATGGTCACATGTCCACTGAAGTGCAGGGAGAGCCGGCTTAATTCTGGAATTGGTTTTGGCCATAAGTGCTATGAAAATCCGGTGAAATACTTGCAAAACCATATCCTTAATGATGCCACAGTTTTTCGCGAGGCTTTTATACTGTGAGTGCCTCAACAATAAACCCGCGTCATCTAGAAAAATTCATCAAATAGAGAATGAAACAGCTGTACAGGGGTCCCTTTTGAGAGAAGAAACTGTGATAGAGTCAAGAAATCTTCGACATGACTTTGTGAATGTATGCATTTCTCCAATATATATCAGACTTGCACCTACAAAAACCAGGCTACTCGGTTGTGCATATACGGATCTACATATTCATTGTCTTTTACAGCGAGTTTTGGAGATGGATGCCCATGCCATTAATGCATGGAATACATTTATGTGTGGATGAGGTGGGCTTTAATCTCAAGTAAAACCAGAAAGGGGAAGGAATGTCATTGGACAAGGGCCATTGTCCAATCCCTGAACTAGCGTGGCGAGGCTGTGCAATGTGTGTGCTGCAATTTCTAAAAATGGTGTCCTGCACCACTCACGCCGCACTTGGCCCCTATAACACTGATCACATCATACAATTTCTGGAAACTATTCATGACATGCTTGTTCAGGTTCTGCAGAATGAAGACCAGGCAAGATTTGTCATCATCTGGGATAATGTCAGGTTTCATCATGCCCATCAGGTCCAAAACTGGTTTGCTATGCATCCCCTTTTTCTGTTGTCTACCTGCCTCCATATTCACCATTTCTAAATCCTATTGAGGAATCTTTTCTCCACATGGCGCTGGAAAGTGTACGATCGTCGTCCCTATGTTAACATGACACTTCTCCAGGCAATGGAGGAGGCATGTGGAGACATTGATGCTGCCTCCATCCAAAGGTTGGATACGCCATACAAGAAGGTTCTTTCCACGGTGTCTGGCAAGAGAGAATATAGCATGTGACGTGGATGAAGTATTGTGGCTGGACCCAGCCCCGGAGGAGCGATGGAGCCTAGATACACCCAACCATCTCCACATGCAAGCACACAATTATGTTTGGTTTTACACTACATGCTACAACACTACATATTTTTTGATGTATTTTTTTTCTTTCAAACTGTGTACACTAATACTACATTTACAACCACAAAGAGCAAAAAAATAAAACTAAATAAAAGTTTGGTTTCAATTTTGCTTTTGTTTTTACTTTATATATTCAACAGCTCTCTCCCAATTACATTCAATCATGTACATGTGAGCTTTTAAA
>NW_024877011.1:0-1850 GCF_018340385.1 Cyprinus carpio
AGGAAGTAATTCAACAGCTTTGCCAAATAGTTCAGTTGTCCCTGCCACTTTTGCACAAGAATGTGAAGGCTGTTCTTCAGAAACACTTTGGAGATGTAGATGAGTCAGTTTTGAAAGAGGTGTTGAAGACTGTGGCAGAGGTGACATATTGTCAAATCATGTGGAAAAAAATGGATGTCTTGCAACTAGTAAAAAGAAGAGAGAGCATCATATGCTTAATCGCGGAACTTTCCTCTGGTAATACCAATAGAGTTTGTTGTTGAGAAAGAAAGAAGAAAAAACAGTAGCGTATGTTCCGCTCTTACAGATGCTACAAAAAGCTGTTAAACAAAGAAAGACATTTTGGATAAGGCTTCAAGCATTTCATGAACAAGAACATAAAACACATGAATATAAGGACATGTAGTGATGGCTCGGACTTTACAGAGAATGCACTTCTAAGAAGTTGTAATGAATTCACAATCGCTCTGGAGTCTGTACATTGATGATTTCAGAGTGGCTAACCGCTTTAGGAACATCTAAAAAGAAAACATAAGATGTGTGCACTTTATTGGGTTGTGCAAGCTTGCATGGAAGAAATACGAATCCACACTAAATTCAGCTTGCTCTTCTGTGCAACACTGAAACAGTTAAAGAGTGTGGTTATGAAAGAGTTCTGTACCCACTTCTCATGTGATTTAGCCACTCTCGAACAGCATGGGGTCTACATTGAGCATCTTGGTAGAAGTGTTAAAGGGACCGGACAGTACTCTTTGTGTCAGCAGATAACCTCGGTGCCCATTCTCTTGCAGGATTTTTATGAAAGCTTCATTGTGGACAAAGTTTTGCAGATTTTGCATGGCATCCAGGATTGACACACAACACAAAGAGGTAAAGATCTGAAGCATTTCAACTCAGACAGAGAGAGATAAACACACAACAGGTATAATGCAAGAAACATTGCAGGATCCAAATTCAGGTCGAGAAACACAGGTTGGCCGAGAAGGCAATGCTCCACTCACAGCAAATTTGAGCATTTTCATGTCATTGCTGGTTATCCCCTGACATATTATATGATGTCTTCGCGGAATAGTCCAATGGAGATGTCTCTTGCCTCAAAGACCTGATGGCAAAGAAATACATCACCTTAGATGTGTTGAATGATGCTATCAGATCATTTCCTTATATACATTTGTTGATAAAACTGACAGATCAGTCTTCAGTTGATTTCAAAGGCTATCTTCTCTCAACTAAGGCACAATTGCGGAAAGGCCATGAGAATTGAGCCATTACAGTTTTTCCTCTGCTTATTGGCCATATAATATCTCCTAGAGAGGGTGATAACATATAGGAAATACCATGCTCCCTCATAAGGACATTAAGCTGCATTAGTTGTGGCACCCCCAGTTTAATGAAGAGTCTTATATAGATCCATGACTACAAAGTAGCAGAGCATAGGGACCTTCTGTGGTCAACCTTCCCCCTGAACTTACACTCACTTACCAAAAACACTACCACATTGGAATAACAGTGCACGCTTAAACTGATTAGGGGTACATGGTCCACTTACTGAAGCCTGGATAATGCGCTTTTGAAGGAAAAACATAAGTTTTTCTCAAAAGGTGATACGCGGATGCCTGTGAACTTCAAAGAATGTTGCTATTGACTTGTAATGGAAACACTCACAGATTTTAGCCACTGGGGCTAGACTGCAGTTTTTTCAAGCTGACTCTGAAATGGCCATATTACACCAGTGTTAGTTACCACCTTCCCAGAGAGAATACCCAGAGCACTTGGTCAAAACTCCTCAAGCTCAAGCACTTGTTGCACCATCTGTCTGCATTAATGGGACTGATTATAAGACAGACATG
>NW_024877012.1:0-2119 GCF_018340385.1 Cyprinus carpio
TCTTAGGATACATAAACAATGAAGCAAGGCGTTTTTCATGTGTCATGGGCGTATCGCATCAAGGGAAAGTACTAAACCAACACAATGGAAGTATGTGCATCAGAAGACAACCCCGCCCGACCATCGTCCTCGAGGACTCAAATCTAAAGATCTCTTCATTAAGCCTAACCGGTTTAGTGGTCCAGGCTTTCTCTGGCAAGATCAACTCCCCAGTGGCGGTGATAAAGGTGGGAGAACTTGACACAGAGGACCCAGAAATACGCGAAAGTTCTTGTACACCACACCTTAACAACAGTGGATTCTCTCTTTGCAGAACGCTTTCCCTGAAATTCTCCAGCTGGACAAGACTAGTTAAAGCTATTGCAAGACTCTACCAGATTTGGTGTGAAGGAGTTTAAAGGCTCGATAAAGAGAACCAACGGCTACAAGTCTCGAAGAAAGGCAAGAAGCTGAGCTTACAATCATTGCCATTGTACAAGGATTAGTCTTCTTCAAAGAAATCAAAGAACTTCAGTCCCAAAAGGAGTTAACTACTAAAGACAAAGCAAGCAGATTGTATCGACTCAATCCCTTCCTGGACCACAAGGGCATCCTCAGAGTAGGAGGTAGATTAGAGCATGCATCTTTACATCCACACATCAAGCATCCAGTTATCTTACCAAAGACCAGCCACATCACCAAGTTACTGATTGATCACTATCATCAGCAAGTGAGACATCAAGGGCGTGGCATGACCATAAACGAACTGAGATCTAATGGCATATGGATTCTCGGCTGTAGTCAAGCAGTATCATCAAGTATCTACAACTGTGTCAAATGCAGGAAATTCAGACGTCAACAGAAGAACAAAAAGATGGCAACCTGCCTTAGTTTTAAAGAATGGAGACAGCTCCTCCATTTACATACTGTGGGATGGATTGTTTTCGCCCGCTCTATATTAAGGAGGGAAGAAAAGAACTAAAACGCTATGGACTGCTGTTCACATGTTTGTGCTCTCGTGCAGTACATATAGAGCGTTGCTTGATGATTTATCAACTGATGCATTCCCGCTCAACTCACTTCGTGCTTTCATTGTTTCTCGCGAAAACGCCCCTGGCCAACCGCAATCAGACCAAGGAACCAATTTTGTTGGGAGCAAGACGTGCAGTTCTTGGAAGCAGTAAAAGAAATGGACCAAGAATGCCCTAAAACAACTAGGCTGCGGAGTTTGGTCATGAACCACCCTCTGCCAGCCATATGGGTGGAGCCTGGGAGAAGAGACAAATCCGATCGATCAGAAGTGTGTTAACATCCATCCTGGATCAGTCATCCCGAACACTTGATAAGTTTCATCCTTAGAACCTACCCTATATGAAGTGATGGGCTTGTCGTAAACAGCCGACCTATAACAGCACACCTACTCAATGATCCTACTGGACCTCAGCCACTTACACCCCCACCTTCCTTTTTTGACAATGAAATCGTCAATAATACTGCCTCCACCAGAGATTTTGTAAAGGAAGACCTTTACCTCCGTAGAAAGATGCGTAGAGTGCAGTACCTAGCCAGCGAATTTTGGCAAAGGTGGAAGAAAGAATATCTGTTGAGCCTACAACAAAGACAAAAGTGGCACAAGACAAACCGAAATGCAAAGGTCAATGACATAGTGATCATACAAGATGATACAACACCCAGAAACGATTGGAGGCTGGCTAAAGTTACTGCCGTGTACCCAAGTCAAGATGGATGCGTACGAAAAGTACAGCTGCTAATCAGCGACTCAACATTAGATGACCATGGGAAGAGACTGAGTAAACCAGTTCATCTAGTAAGACCAATCCACAAGACTGTCACATTGCTGGAAGCAGATTAGTACAGTTCATTTTGGAAATCACAAGTGATTTGGTGGGAGTGTAGCTGCCATCAGAGCAAATCCTATATATATTTCATTCATAATATGCACTTTACAGTTAAAATGTAAATAATAGTTAAAATGTTCAAATAATCATTAGAATAAAATTAGGTCATAGGATTTTTTGTTAATACATGTCAATTAATTTTCATATTATTCAGCTAAAACCTTAGAAAAAGTGGGGAATCTATTTTTTTTTATTTGTTCCGCTTGGGAATTATTTAATTG
>NW_024877013.1:0-1758 GCF_018340385.1 Cyprinus carpio
GATGTGGCTGGTCTTTGGTAAGATAACTGGATGCTTGATGTGTGAATGTAAAGATGCATGTTCTAATCTACCTCCCACTCTGAGGGGATACCCTTGTGGTCAGAGTTAGTGATACAATCTGCTTGCTTGTCTTTAGTAGTTAACTCAGACTAGCGAGGTTTGCTGATTTCTTGCTGGAGACTAATCGCGCTTGTACAATGTAATGATTAGCTCAGCTTCTTGCCTTTCTTGAGACTTGTAGCTTCGTTGGTTCTGCTCTTTATCCCGAGCCTTTAAACTCCTTCCACAAATCTGGTAAGTCTTGCCGTAGCTTTAACTTAGTCTTGTGGCTGGAGAATTTCGGGGAGCGTTCTGCCAGAGAATCCACTGTTGTTAAGGTGTGGTGTACAAGAACTGCGTATTTCTGGGTCCTCTGTGTCAAGTTCTCCACACACCTTTATCTCGCCACTGGGAAGTTGATCTTGCCAAGAGAAAACTTAGACCACTAAACCAGTTGGGAAGCAGTAGAGATCTTTAGATTTGGAGTCCTCGAGAGGCGCATGGTGCGGCGGGGTTGTCTTCTGATCTGACATACTTCCATTGTGTTGGTTTAGTACTTTCCTTGATGCGCTGGATACGGTTCGCGACGAAGACATGTAAAACACTGCTTGCTTCATTGTTTATGTATCCTAAGATGACTTGCGAATCTGTCCAGAAGAATTCTTGAACATTTTCCAACTCTAGTTCTCCTTTGAGCATGTCACTTATGCACTTTTCTACTACTACTGCTGCAGACAACTCCTGTCTTGGCACAGTAGTTACCTTGGTAGGTGCTACTCTGGACTTGGCAATGACAAGAGTGAGCAGTGGATTTGTCCTGATTTACTGATTGCTCTTAGATAGGTACAGGTACCATCATCCTGCAACACTTGCTCGCCTGAAAAATGGTGGAGTTCATATCTCTGAGCTTCTTTAAAATGCGGCTGGAAGATAAACTTAGCCATCAATCTTGACATGAGGCAAGGTTCTTTAGATCTAGAAGCCAGGACTCCCAATCAAGTGGCATGAGCTCATTTGAGAGTGGTTCATCCCAGTCTGTCTTGTCACGACACACTGCAGTATTTGCTTACCAGTAGAACGAAGGCTTTCACAAAGCCAAGTGGGTCGTGAGACGGAGGCTACAGTTGACAAAACTCCTCGTCTGGAGAGTGGACGCTCATTCACAACTACTCGAAACTGGAGATGGTCTGAGGCAACTCCCCATTTAACACCTAGGGCTCTTTCAATCGGTTTACTTTCGCCCAGAGCTAGGTCTTGGTTTCTTACTGTCTCTACACAATCTTCTTTAGGAGAGAGTTAAGAACTTACTTGTGGGCTAATGGGAAACAAACTTGTGAAATTCATGAATTTTCAGTACTGCAAGAGTTTTTTTAGAAGCTTCATGGACTAGACTAATAGCCTCTTCTTCTGAGTGCCAGGCGATGGCCCATCATCCGCATTAAAAAGTTTCTTTCAATGGAATCATAGTTGCTTCACTGAACTGGCCTTGACCTTGTGCTGCGATGTACTTGAGACCAAAATTTGCACAGGCCGGTGAAGAGCGGCTCGAACAAATGGACTCCATTCGGTAGACTGATGGACTTGAGTGAAAATCTCCGTTGTCCCACCACAGGAAACGAAGTAGTCTTGATCTTCGGCTCTGACTCTGAACTGATAAAACATAGTTCTGTCGCACATCACCACTGGACCCTTGCGGCGGCACAAAAACACCTATCAGGG
>NW_024877014.1:0-1529 GCF_018340385.1 Cyprinus carpio
ACGCAGGTCTAAGCCATTAATATTTAAATCTTAAATGAAATGTTTGCAATGACAACAGATTTAGTAACTAAGCAATTTATACAGAACTAAAGTTCAAATGCTGATAAGACTACTTTATCTACGTTGAACAGTAAAACTTGGTTATGCAACTAAGCAAATGAACAAAGAAAGCCCACATTAATGAAACCTGCTTTTAATGTTATAGAATTGGTTTGTATTTAAGACTAAAGTTGCCACAAAAGAATTTCCAGTGAATGATATGCTTTGCATGACAAACAGATTTAATGTGTTAGATGAACATTTTAAGCTCTAGCATAGACACTTTGTTTAGCGCTACTGTGAACAGTAATACTCTGTTAGTGCAACTAAGCAAATGAACACAAGGAAATCCCACTTGTGCTGAAAACCTACATTATCTGTTATAGAAAGTTGTTTTTTGTACTTTTAAGACTAAAGCTTGCCCACTTTAAAGAAGTTTCTAACATCTTAAATGAAATGTTTACCATGTGAATTGATATGTCATTTGCTGCTTAAATTCAGATTTTAATGTGTTAGAAGTCTGAAAGGTCATGAACTTATTTTAGAGCTTCTGAGCATGAGACACTTTTGTTTGAGTGGCTTCTGTGAACAGGAACACTCTGTTGGTGCAACTAAGCAATTGAACAGTAGGAAAGCCCACAATTGTACTGAAAAACGTTACTTTCTCTGTTAGAGAATGATGGTTGGTGCAAAGTTAAGTGTAAAGTTTGCCCACATTAATGATGTTTCTAACATCTAGAGATTTAAATGTTTTTTGCAATGCAAGAAAAAAAACAGATTTCTGTGAGTTACTAGTTTTATGATCATGAACTTATATTTGAACATCTCAGCATGGAGCAGCTTGGTTTAGGGGTACTGTGAACAGTAATACTCTGTTAGTGCAACTAAGCAAATGAACAGAAAGAAAGCCCACAAGTGCTGAAAACCTACTTTATCTGATATAGAAAGTTGGTTTATGGACCTTTAAGACTAAAGCTTGCCCACCTTAATGATGTTTCTAACATCTTGAAATGTTTTTGCAATGCAGAAAAAACAGATTTCAGAAAGTTACTACTTTCATGATTATGAACTTATGTTAGAGCTTCTAAGCATAAGGCAGCTTAGTTTAGCTCATTTGTGAACAGTGACACTCTGTTGGTGCAACAAATGAACAGAAGGAAACCCCACAAGTGCTGAAAAACTTTTTTACCCACATTAATGATGTTTCTAACATCTAAATTTAAATGTTTTTTGCAATGCACAAAGAAACAAATTTCAGTGAGTTACTAGCTTTATGATCATGAACTTATGTTTGAACATCTCAGCATAAGACGCTTGATTCCTAGCGTTTCTGTGAACAGTCTGAGTCATTTGGTACAACTACGCAAATGAATAGAAAGAAATCCCACAGTGAAAACCTACTTTATGCACTTTTAAGACTAAAAAGCTTGCCCGTGTGTGGACTACCGTAGATGTGTCGTGTGCAATGCCGAAATACAGATTTTAATGTG
>NW_024877015.1:0-1702 GCF_018340385.1 Cyprinus carpio
GTTTCTGCGCCGTTTAAGTGTTTTTTCTGTTAAAAGTTTACGTTCTAAATATTGCATGTTCTTGTCTATATTTTGATTTAAAACTGTCTGTGTGGCTGTCAGTGATCCTGGCTAGTTAATCAACATAGATCCACAAACATTATGCTCAGATATTTAAGTTTCAAAGTTTATTTAAGTACTTATTTGTGGCACATTTTATACAGTTTTTTATTACATGTATTATATTCACGTATAAAAAATTGACACAGAGCATGACCTGTTGTAATTAAAATAATAAAGTAAAAAGAAAGCATAAATGGACGTAAGTTTAAATGCGTTTGTAAGCAAACCGTCTGGTATTCACCGTGGGGTTGTCCCCATGGTCCGCATTTTTGATGCCTGTTGACGTCCGCGGGATAATGGTGTTTGTAGTCTTTGAATTCCCTCCCATCCGTCGTTCACTACAGCGCTGAGCGCGCCGGTGAAAGAATTTACAGCGCGCGTCCGCGGTGGGCGTGTGCCGCATGTGACGTCTCTTTCTTTTGGAGGCGGGCGGCGGTGGGTCGTTCGGCGTGTTGAGTTCCACGCGGTGGTTTGTTTGAGTTTGAAACACTTGACGGATCCCCAGAGCCGCGTAACTTCGCTCACGCCGAATTCCTATCCTGCACCACCGCTGGTAAAACCCGCAAGAACACTTTGACTTTTAAACGGGGTTTGCGTTTGTAAAGGGATGTCTGGGAACAACATGCAGTTTTTTGGAGAGGCGTCTGTGTTTGCTCTGGGACTTTTTGGACTTTTACATTCAAAGCAGGTCAGGAGGTTTCCGTGGAGGCTATTTATAACCAACAACCACATTTTCCTGCTGCTTGATTTCTTCTGTGTTTTTAAGTTATTTAAAAGTTATTTATTATTAGAATTTATTTATTTTTATTCATTCATTTATTTAGTCTGCTTGGATTGCTATGTTTAAGTTATTATTATGTTTTTTGAATTTTATTTATTTATTTAGCTGCTTGGTTTTGCTCTGTATTTTTAAGTTTATTTACTATTTGAATTTATTTTATTTATTTATTTTATTTATTCGCTTATTTATTTAGCTGCTTGGCTTCCTTTCTAATAGAACCTTTCGTGTTCAAATAGGAACCACTTTATCACATGAACATAGACAAGAAACGAGGTGTTCCCCACTAACCGGTTTACACTTTTTTAGTGTCAAAATCAACAGTATAATCAGGTTATAGAACCTCATATTTTTCATTGCTATGTATGTCGATGACTTGTGGCTACAGAGGAAAAAATATGAACGTAATTGAGCGGCAGCTACAGGTTATGAATAAATAAGATAAACGACCGGTCAATTAAAAACAGTTTAGTTTTTCTAGAACAAAGACTGTGTGCATGCACTTTTGTCTTCTCCGTTCTCAACATCTTTATCCAGACAGAGCTACTGTACATATGGAGTGTGAATCTATCAAGATTGTTAAAGAACTCAAATTTCTAGGTTTGATAATAAACTGAACCTTAAGGAAAAAATGCTCCAAAACTATGGATATTTTAAAAGAATTAACTAAAACAAAATGGGGTGCAGATTCCAATGTGCTCTTACGCCTCTGCAGAGTTCTGATAAGATCTCGATTTGGATTATGGAAGCATAGTGTATGGACTGACAAAGGATATCTTATACAAAAAGCACTTGATTCAATACATAATCAAGGACTACGTT
>NW_024877016.1:0-1748 GCF_018340385.1 Cyprinus carpio
CCAAAATGGAGAACAGGCTAACATACAGACAGACACACGCACTGAAAGTAAATTATTAGACTAATATATTAATACTTTATAAGCATATGCACACACACACACACACACATATAAACAGTAACAAAGACACATACATGCGCACACATTTTGTTGCAGATAAAGGTATTTGAAATAGAAGTGATAGGTGACAATAAACTTATTGCAAGTCTTTCTTCTTTTAAGAGTTTAGATGTCATTTTCAGGTTAAACTGTAATCATAATGTGGCCAAATTGTAAAACGAGATATATCTGTATGAACAAAATGGAAAACGTTGACTCAATGAGATTTAAAATGTTATAACAGTTAATTTATTAATGTTTTGGCATGAATTCATGAAACCTTTGAACATTATTGTTTAACTTAGCTGAATGAGACCATTAGAGGTCTTCCGCTGCCATCTAGTGGTTATAAAATGCATTTACTCAAACAACACTGTGTTTTTAAACATAACTGTTATAGTGTTATTTTGCTTTGCCTAAATCTTTGCTTGTTTAGAACGAAACATGCAATATTTTTACAAATATTAATTTGTGGGCTTTCTTGTATTAATAGGTACAGTTTGATAATTTGTGGGCTTTCTGTGCATTTTTGTATTAATAGGCCTTTCTGTACACTATGAAAAGAACATATTAAAAAATTACTGGTTTATAGTTGTCCAAATGCAAATGTTCAAATTTTTTTTGGTAAATATTGACCTAGATAAGCTAGAGAATTCTACTGAAGTGGTTTTATTGATTTTCAGCTTAAAACCTTGAACTAGTTTGTTAATTAGCTTATTTCATTTATTTTATATAATATTTAATTAACAGTTTTATTGACAACATTGGTCCCAGAGGCAAAGTTGTTCAGAATGAGGATATCTATCATACGATATGAAGATCTAGTGTTTGTGTGAATAAATGAGCATTTTTTCAACCAATTTGAGGCCATTTACCATATAAAATTTGTGTTTTTTGAGACCTTTTCTACTGTTATAGCGCCACCTATGGTCCGATCTCCATGAATCTTTGCATGCTTGTTCAGAGTCATCTGCCACATGTTTTTACCAAGTTTCATAAAGTTTTGACTCATTTGTTTTGGCTTTATAGGCTTTGGGGGTATGTTTGGCCAATCCCCTTTTCTAAATTACCCCTTTAAAGCTAACCAAAGAACAAAATTCAACATTTTTTTCGATAATTATTGATCTAGAGAGTCCACAGAATATTACAGCAGTGGTTTGGTTCCGATCGGGCTTAAAAAACCACAGGACTAGTTCAAGAAAAGTATGTTTTTAACATATTTGTGAATAATTCAAGAACGATTTTGACTGACAGTAATGGTTCTTGAGGCAAAGTTGTGCATTATGAGGAGCTCTCTATCAAATGATATCCATATTGCATGCATATGTGAAACACCACGCGGATTACAGAGCCAAAAAACTCGTTAGCGCCAACGAGTGGCCGATTTCTTTCAAAATTATTACCGACCTTTAGGGCCATGAGTCGCAACATACCTACCAAGTTTAGTTCTGATTGACCTCCGTTAACCTTGTTCAATAATAGCTCACCGCCAGCCAATGCCGCTCTTTTGAGATACCCAATGTCCTTCATAGATATTTGTGCCCCTTCAGACAAAGAAACTGCATACCACCAAGCTTCCATCGACCAACGGTTGCCTAGTTATGTTCATTTATGTGTTTTTTTCTGTCTTATAGCCCCTAGTGGCAGAG
>NW_024877017.1:0-3422 GCF_018340385.1 Cyprinus carpio
ATATCCAGGAAATGCACGCCATCACTCGCTGATGTGATTCACGGTTGTCGCCGTCAGCATGATTAAGGTGAGTTGATATTTGATTTCAGACACCTGTCACACCTGAGGCGTTCCCCATAGCTGCCGATGACGTATTGTCTCATTCCCTGGTTCTCAGGGGAACCAAGGTTACATTTGTAACCTGGAGACGCTTTGTACCCTTGGCGCGGTATGCATGTCCAGGGGCCGGCCCCGCTGGCCGCTAGTAGTGCAAAGATCCGGGCTTTTAGCCCTTCTGCATGTTGAGTCTTTATTTTAACGGAGTCCGGGAAATTTTGAACTTGGGCTGTTAAAGATGCAGTTTGTTTTGAGAAGGAAAGGAAGGCCAATCGTTGGGGTCCTCATCACATTTGAATGACAAATAAAGCTAATTTTTCCCCGCGACGCTACAAGCAGATGTGTCACGCAAAGCAGATATAGCCATTAGTGCAGAACGCTCCCTATTGTAATTTCTTCGCTTCAATCACAATGTCTATCTGCCCTCAGTCTGAACTTTTAGAAAAACCCCTGCAACTGAACGCATGATGCGGATTTTTGCCAAATTCAGGACCGCTTTTAGATAAAGATTTTTCGCTGTTGTACTATGGCATGTGGTCATTTTCAAGAGGTTCCGCCAAGGGCGACATCTGCTTTCGGTGAAACTGCAATTAGAAGAAAAAAACCCACAATCTCAGTGTTTTGTATATTTTCAGCATTCACAGAGTTGTCAAATTATTAGGGCTGGGAAAAGATTAATCTCCATTAATCGTGATCCAAAAATAAAAAGTTTGTGTCTACATGATATATGTAGTGTGTACTCGTGTATAATTGTGCATGGTTGGCTTTGCAGTTTAAAATGTGCACTTTAAAATTCATACTCATAAAAATTCATACATAATTTATACTGTTATTTGCACTAAACTTTTTGCACTTTTAACTTTCTGTGTTTACACTGTTCAGTTCCGGCTATTCATTTGGCAGCAAGTTATTTTGGGTAAGCAGCGAGAACCTAACTAAGAAATTCTGGAATGGTAGCTATTTCTTTGGTTGCGGGTGGGGTGGCTGGCTGGGGGAGGGAGGGGAGGGGGCACCGCCGCCACTCTGTGCCAGGGCACCCAAATGGCCAGCGCCGGCCCTGCGCTTCATGCTTTACATGTTACCCTTTGGGAGATATCAGAGTCCACGGTGTTAGCCACCGTTATGCCGATGATACCGAGTTTCCATATTTGCACCGGGTGAACATACCACCTGAAACTAACGAACGCATAGTCGATATAGTAAACTGGATTATCTGTACATCGCCAGCCCCTGTAAAACATATGTTAATTATAGGTGCCCAAAGTCAGATGTACCTATCTGCAACGCCGTCGCCTGATGGTTGCTCGTCAAATTCTTCGTCATCAGTTGTAGCCTAGGTGTTATTTGACAGCAAACCTTCCCAGAAGTCGAATGCTTCAGCATTTCAAAACCGCCTTTCCATCTCAAAAATACAGCCCAAATATTTGCCCATGCTCAATGTCAAATGCAGAATAACCATGCTTATGACCGCGTCAGACTATCGCAATGCCCCCCATTGCGGTTATTCCCATCGCGCTAGCAAAACAAACCCAGTTAGCTCAAAATGGCAGCTAGAAAGTTTGGTTTCGAAACCAGGAAGTGGGCGACGACAGCCGTTCGTCAACACGCACTGGCTCCCTGTCAAACACGTGCATTTTGCGTCTGCTTGTCATTTCTCATGTTCTCGAATAAAGTTTAAGCACTGTTGGAACCCAGCCTGTTACATTATAAACAACCACGCCGCTTGCCTCAAAGGCCTGATAATACCAGAATATCAGTGCTGTTCGCGGGCCGCAAGAGCCCTTTCTCTCTATTTAGCTTGAACCTGAATAACCTACTCTGTCGACAGCTCGAAGCGTTATCACGAATACTTCAGTAAGCCAGCCCAGATTAAAGACTCATCTTCTAACCTGGCTTACACATAAAGACAGTGGAGACCAGGACTAGAGCCCCAGAGACAGATCCCCTGTAAAGACCTTTGTCTCAGACTCTACCACCGGACAAGACCACAGGAAACAGATGATTCTTCTGCACAATCTGACTTTGCTGCAGCCTGAATTGAACTGCTGGTTTCGTTCTGGTCAGAGGAGAACTGCCCCCCCGACTGAGCCTCCTGGTTTCTCCCAAGGTTTTTTCTCCATTCTGTCACCGATGGAGTTTTTGTTCCTTGTCGCTGTCGCTTCTGGCTTGCTTAGTTGGGGACACTTCATTTACAGCTTATATCGTTGACTTGATTGCAAATGATTGCACAGATACTATTTAAAACTGAACTGAGCTGCATGATGACATCACTGAATTCAATGATGAACTGCCTTTAACTGTCATTTTGCATTATTGACACACTGTTTCTCCTAATTAATGCTGTTCAGTTGCTTTGACTTTATGATGCCCCTTTTTGTTTAAAGCGCCATATAAATAAATAGACTATGACCAAAGAAGTGTCTTCAGTATGTTATGTGTAAGCCAGGTTAAAGAGATGGGTCTTTAGATCTAGATTTAAACTGCAAGAGTGTAGGACATCTGTCTCCCAACAAAGTTAGGTACAGTTATCAGAAATAAGTTTACATGCGCTTAAATAGTATCAAGGATCTGTCACCGCAGTTGACTTTGGGCAGAGATATGCTCTCAGGTATTATCAACCTTATTGCCAGGAGTGCTTTGAGAACGAAATACGGGATTGACTATCAATGTAACTGAAGAGCTTGTTATAGGAATACTGAGGTGCTAAACCATTCAGGGCTTTATAAGTAATAAGTAGTTCATTTTTAAAATTCCATAATGAGCGTTTGATATGGAGCCTAGTGCAGTGTAAGTGACAGGGACTGGGCTAATATGATCATACTTCCTGGTTCTCTAGCAAAGAACTCCAGCTGCTGCATTTTGGACTAGCTGGAGTTTGTTTACTAAGCTGCAGAACAAATCCACCCAATAAAGGCAACAATAATCTAACCTTGAGGTCATAAACGCATGGATTAACATTTCTGCATTTCACATTGAGAGCATAGTAATGCACTTAGATATATATTTTTGAGATGAAAAAATGCAGTTTCTTACAAATGCGAGAATGTGGTTTTCTAAGGAAAGGTTGCTATCAAATAGCACACCTAGGTTCCTAACTGATGACTTTAAGAATTGACAGAGCAGCCATCAAATCTAGACAGCATTCTAGGTCATTACGCAGAGCTTTTTAGGTCCTATAATTAACACCTCTGTTTTTTTCAGAATTTAGCAGTAAGAAATTACTGGGCTATCCAGTTTTTTATATTGACTATGCATTCCGCTACTTTTTCAAATTGGTATGTTTCACCGGCCGCTAAGAAATAGAGCTGAGTATCATCAGCATAACA
>NW_024877018.1:0-1780 GCF_018340385.1 Cyprinus carpio
CCTGACCTGAGCTTCTCTGCTGCATGGGTCTTTGTGGCAACATATGGGACAGGTGCATATTTCCCTCTGTCCAGAACAGTGTTAAGAATCTCAGCTTGATTTTGTTTCTATCTCCTTGTCCTTGATTTATTACAAAATAACAAATCCAAAATGAATGAACCACATAAAATTTACTATACATTTATATTATTATTGTGATTTGTGACATCTATAAAACTTGTAATTAACTAGCACATTTATTATGGTCTTTTCAGGAAACTTGTCCTTTCCAAGTGGTTTTAATTCAGATAGCCATTACACATTTATTTGATGAATTATGGAACAATTGCTCAATACAATATGTTCAGGTGTGCCACAACATAGTGAATAAAAATATAGAATTTAGAAATTCTATTTAATTAAGGTATTGAAAATGTTTTTGTCACAATTTATCACAGGCTGAATTTATATTTACCATCAACTCTAGATACCATTTCTCAATTCCTGGATCATTTTTGAGGTTATATCACAAACTTGACATGCAGCAGTAATGTCAATGTGCCGAACTGGGCGCCCAGAACCAGATCATGGATCCGCAGGTTTGCCAGTTTAATGGTAGCGTTTTCTGTTCTCCTGATGTGCTCTTATTTATTCCCCTAGCATCAGTAATTTTGAGCTGAGAAGCCATATTGAAACTGCTGTTTTGCTTGGTATTCCAGTGCCAGCTCGGAGATTCTTTCTGGAGTGGTGCAACCTGCCAGAGAGATGCACCTGCACCAGCAGCGGCCTCCAGTGTAACCCACGAGCCCTGCTGGTTACTCCCCAAGCCTGCCATCCAGCTGCCTTCCAGTACTCTTGCCAGAACATTCAGCGGCAAACCTGGTACTATCTCTGGTGATCCTCCCACTACTACACCTTTGACAATCAGGTTTTCACTTTCAAGGGACCTGCACTTATGTTCTATCTGAGGGTTAGTCTTTCTCCAATGCAGGGGTAGCCAACTGCGCTCCTAGAGAGCTACCATCTTGCAGACTTCAGTTCCAACCCTGTTTCAACACACTTGCCGATGATTTTCTTGTAACAGCTGGTTAAGGTGTGTTTGATTGGGTTGGAGCTGAACTCTCAGGCGATATGTTCACCAGCAGCAGGGTTGGCCACCTCCACTCTATATTTTATATGGCTTTCTGTTTATTGCATAATAAGTATGAATCAATCGTAAATCCTTGAAACATTTAGGCTTGTGGCAACGGGTTTGCCATACTATCGCATTGAGGGCAAAAATGAGCATCGGGGCAGCGCGTGCATGTCATGGTTCCGCGGATGGTCAGAGTGTTTGGTCTATGATGAAGTAGTGTAGACTGGTCAGGGGTCATTATTACTATGGCCTTAAGGTTAGTATGACTATTTTGCTGTAATTCTCACTTGAATGCTGTCTATTGTCCTAATTTCCTCTTTTTCCAGCTTTGTCTGGGTTAATGGAAGTTTGCAGTAATGCCATTCACCCTTCGCAGTGGCTCCATCCAGGTCTATCAGTCAGGTTTTCGCTTGGCCATCAGCACGAACTTTGGTACTGCTTGTTACATATGATGCATACAGCTACGTCAGCATCTCTGTACCTTATAGCTATTTAACGCCACATGCGGTCTCTGTGGAAACTTTAACCTCGCCCGAAGATGACTTCCGTTCACCCAGTGGTGGAATCTTGAGCTCAGATGTGGACTTTGCCAGCAACTGGAAAGTACAAAGTGGCCTGAATCACAGATATAATATCAGGTGCACAGGTCTGGCTTGTGCTGTTTGT
>NW_024877019.1:0-5733 GCF_018340385.1 Cyprinus carpio
CAGAAAACATTGTCGGTGAACACACAATCCACCTGCCATTTGCCGTTGCTGGCTAAAACTCCTCTATAGGCCAAAAAAAAGAAGCCATATCTAAAAACAAATGATCCAGAAGCACAGGTAAGTCAGCCAAGGCTCATTTAAATGGACTGTGGCAAAGCGGAAAAGTGTTCTGTGGTCAGATGAATAAAAATTTGAAGTTCTTTGGAAAACTGGGACGCCATAAGCCATCCGGACTAAAGAGGACAAGGCTGTACAACCTGCTGTTATCAGCGCTCAGTTCAGAAGCCTGCATCTCTGATGGTATGGGGTTGCATGAGTGTGTGGCATGGGCAGCTTACACATCTGGAAAGGCACCATCAATGCTGAAAAGGTATATCCAAGCTCCCCAGAACACATGCTCCCCATCCAGACATCGTCTCTCTCTTTTCTTTCAGGAAGACCTTGCATTTTCCAAACATGACAACAACACATACTGCATCACTCATACCATCATGGTCAGAAGAAGGATCCGGGTACTGAAACGCCAGCCTGCAGTCCAGATCTTTCACTCATAGAAACATTTGGCGACCATAAAGAGGAAGATGGCTAAAGAAGACCTAAGACAGTTGAGCAACTAGGAAGCCTGTATTGTAGGACAAGAATGGGATGCAACATTCCTGGCTCCTAAATCCTGAGCAACTTGTTCTCCTCAGTCCCTCATGACGTTTGCAGGACTGGGTTATAAAAAAGAAGAGGGGATGCCACACAGTGGTAAAACATGGCCTTGTCCCAACTTCTTTTTTTTGAGATGTGTTGATGCCATGAAACTTAAAAATCAACTTATTTTTCCCCTTAAAATGGTACATTTTCTCCAGTTTAAACATTTGATATGTCATCTATGTTTCTGTGTCTCCCTGCGGCCACTAGAGGTCTCACTTCCTTTATCACACCCCACTTTAGAACCAGCTTCCCTATAGTCTTGTCTGTTTCTTCACTGCTCACACTCAGCTGTCCGTGTTGACACTATTGCACTTCAGCCAATTCCCTCATAGCATTGTCATTTCCCTGTGTATAAATACCCCGCTTTGTTCTGTCATTAAGTCACGAGTCCTTTGCTGAATGTCACCCCAAGCTTTCGTGGTTCCATCCTCGCTGTTTATGTTTCTTGTTTTTGGACTGCTCACCTGGGATTTTGACCTTTGCCTGTCTGGATTATGAGTTTGATTATTCTACAGCCACTGCATTTGGGATTCACCTGTCTGTGTGCTGCCAGGACAGAAGGACCTGGCCATGCCTGTGATCCAGCGTGTGGGATTTCAATCTGTTCCCCAGCCACCATGAGTGGTAGAACGGAGGGGGAGACCGAACTTAACCGCCTCTCTTCACAAGGGGGTGAGGTGGGTGGTCATTTAATTGTTTTGACCATGGCGGTCGGGATGGGTTATACGATGCAGCACTGAAGGACTTTTTTTAACAACTGTCTGATGACCCTTTACCTCAATGGGAGATGAAGGCTGGAGATCTCAGGGGACTTTTGGGTTTTACCCATTACCTGTGCCATCGTGTCTCTAATGGGATACTTCACCACACCTGTGTCTCCAGAGAAGAGGCCGCCAGCCCAGCCACAGCATCGCGATGGCCGGCGCGCCCAGCGTACACAGCACAAGATGGCCGCCAGCCCGGGCGCCACAGCACAAGATGGCCGCCAGCCCAGCACCAGCACAAGATGGCCGTTTCAGCCCAGCACCATTAGCACAAGATGGCCACCAGCCCAGCACCACCTGCATTTCAGATGGTCGACCCACACCTGCTGGCAGACAAAGATGTTGACCAACGCCGAGTCTTCTCCGCCATGAGCCACCCGCACGCCATCATGGAGGCCCAGAGAGTGAGACAGCGCCAGCCGCTCCTCAGCCCGGAGGATCGCTCCCAGCAGGCCGCTGCCGTCCAGAGGACGTTCCATGGAAAGTCATTGCCGCCCAGGAGGATCTTCTGGCAGTACTGCCGGCCCAGGAGGATCGCTCCCCAGCAGGCCGGCCACGCCCAGGAGGACGCTCCGAGCAGGCCGCCACGTCCAGGAGGATCGCCCCAGCAGGTCAGCCAGTCAGCCCAGGAGGATCGCCCCCAGCAGGTCAGCCGTCATCCAGGAGGACGCCTCGAAAGCAGGCCGCTGTCGTCCAGGAGGATCGCTCCCGAAAGCAGGCCGCCAGTCGCCCAGGAGGACGCGCCCGAGCAGGCCGCTGGCCGCCCAGGTGGAGGTGTCCAAGGTAAACCGAGACCGGCTCCCCGAGGCGTCCGGCGTTGTTCCCGATGTCGGTAGCGGTGGTCGAGAAGCGGGTGCCCGAGGTCGAAGCAGTCTCCAGGCGTTCTCATGCAATGTCCGATGTCGAAGCGGTCCCCGATGCAATGTCCGATGTCGAAGCGGTCCCCGACGGTGGCGGCACCGGTACGGGTTCCCATGCACGTCCGGGATGTCGGTAGCGTCTGATGCAATGTCCGATGTCGGTAAGCGGTGCCCGAGGCCGGTAGCGGTGCCCCGAGGGCGCTCTCGGCGTAATGTCCGACGCCGAGGCGGTCCCCGATGCAATGTCCGATGCCCAGGCGGTGCCCGATGTCGGTACGGTGTCCGGGATGCAATGTCCGATGTCGAGGCGGTTCCCCATGCAATGTCCGATGCCGAGGCGGTGCCCGATGCACGTCCGATGCCGGTAGCGGTGCCCGATGCCGAAGCGGTGCTCCAGGCGGTTCTCGATGCAATGTCCGGGATGCCGAGCGGTGCCCGATGCAATGTCCGAGCGTCGGTGGCGGTCCCCCGATGTCGGTGGCAGTTCCCTATATGCACCGGCGCAATGTCCGATGCCGGTATGTGCCCGGATGCCGAGGCGGTGTTCATGCCGAGGCAGTTCCAGGGCGGTGCCCGCGCCGAGGCGGCAGTTCATGCTATGTCCGATGTCGGCGGCTGTCTCGGCGCGTGGTCGGCGGGCGGTGCCCCATGCCGCGGGGTCGGTGGGCGGTGCCCGACGTCGGTATGGAACCGATGCGTGGCCGAGGGCGTTCCCCGCAGGCAATGTCCGACGTCGGTATGTGCTCCCCCATGTCGGTAGCGGTGCCCGGTATGGTGCCAGAGACGGTTCCCGGCGTAACGCCCGACCGGAAGGTTCCGAGGTCGCAGGCGCAGTCCGGCGTTGTTCCCTTTATGCCGCAGGCTGTGCCCGATGCCGAGGCGGTGACCGATGCCGCCCGAGGTCGAGGCAGACCATGCCGTTCACAGGTCGCAGGCTGTCTGAGTCGGGCTGTGCCCGGCGTTGTTCCGAGGTCGTAGGCGGCGCCCGAGCGCGCAGGCCGAGTCGCCCCCGGCGGGCGGTGTCCTTGTCCAAGGCCGCCCTGAGGCCATTCCCGGTAGCGGTGCCCGGCGTCGGAGGTCGCTCCCGGTAGCGTGTCCTTGTCCGGCGCCATCTCCAGCGGTGCCCGAGCGCCGAGGTCGCTCCCCGGAAAGGCGGGTCCCGTCCAACCTCGCTCCCGGAGGCCATTCCTGAGTGTCGCTCCTGAGACCGCTCCCGGAGGCGTGCGTCCTTGTCCGGCGCCGCTCCTGGTGTTATTCCCCGAGGCGTGCCCGCCGCCGGTCGCCTCCCCGGTAAGCGGGCCAGTCCCACCACGCCGTGCTCCTGAGGCCATTCCTGGAGGCATCCCTGACCGCTGCTCCAGGCGGCAGCTCCGGTCGGTAGGTCGCCTCAGGGCGCGTCCTGTCCGGCTGCCCAGCCCGAGGCTGTTCCCTGCATGGAGCCTCCAGGTCGCGCCCCAGGCCGCCTTCAGGCTGCGTGTCCCGTCCACGCCGCCCTGAGGTCAGCGCTCCTGAGACCGCCCTCGGAGGCGGCAGTTCCCGGGCGCCCAGGCCGCTCCCCGGTAGCGGGTCTTTTGTCCATGCCGCTCCGGGAGGCCATTCCCCTGGTATGGCCCATGCCGGTGGACGCTCCTCGCGTTTTAAGTCCGGTCCAAAGTCGCTCCTTTGGTGGCGGCAACCTTTGTCTGATGCTTCGCCACCAGGTTCCATTCCACAGGCGATAAATCCGAAGCGCTGTTCCGGAGGCCAACCCGGCAGTCCAGATGGTTCCGAGGCGACAACCCATTTGTCCAAGGTCGCTCCGCAGGCTGAAACTCCCTGTCCAGAGCCGCTCCCCCCATGCCGCTCCCAATGCCGCGGACTCTGGCTGATCGCCAGCACAGCCTGCCTACCGTTACTCCCCCGACAAGCAGGTTCCGTCAAAGCTCGGCCACTCAAATGGCTTACTCCTCCCTGGCCGCTCTGCACAACGAGAATGGACCGATCCACCGTAAGTTACTTGAACTGCTCCAGCCCCTCGTGGGTCCCCCCTGAACTTTCTGGGTCCACCGCGGGCCACCTGGGAACTGCCTGGTCCCCTCGCTGGTCCCTGAACTTTCGGGTTCACCAGGTCCCCCCTGATTCGGGATCACCGCCACCTGGGCTACCAGGGAGCTATCACTGCCGGGTCCCAGTTCCCCTCACACGGGCCCCGTCTGCCATCCCTCCCCCTGTTCCTGCCTCCACCAGTCCACCTCCCCTGGTCTCTCTTTGTTTTTTGGGTTTGCTTTGTTCTGAGGGAGCATCTCTGAAGCTGCCCTTAGAGGGGGGGTGTGTGTCACGGGTGTCTGTTCTGTGTCTCCTGGGTGGCCATCAGAGGCCCCACTTCCCCATCGCCACCCACTTTAGAACTTCATTTCCCACCAGCCTGCCTTCCGTCACCGTTCACATTGTATTCAGCTGTCACCATCTTTCTTACCTTGTTTGCAACTCCGTCTTAAATACCCCTGGTTGTTTCTGTTGTATTGTTTACGAGTCCTTTGTTGAATGTCCCCCTGGTCTTGTCGTGTGTTTCTCGATGTTGTGTATGTTTCTTGTTTCTGACTGCTTACCTGATTGTGACCTTTGCCTGGCTGACCATGAGATTTTGATTTCATCCAATAAACATACTGCAATTGATCTACCTGTTTGTGTGCTTGTCGTGACACATTCCAGCTGATTGAAAAGTATCGCTCAATAATGGTCGTGAAATGGTATCGGAGAAGATACCCACCTAATATATTAATTTAATATAAATAAATAGATGATACTTCTTTATAAGCTTATCTCAATATTTGACTGCAATGGCTTTGGACACAACCGCACCCAAAATAAGAGCATGATGGTCATGAAATTGGCGCTTGTTACTATAGCAACAGATTACAGGTATGTCCTTTCAGAATCATCACGACCGTAGAAATAAAGTTTCTCGATTTCAATTTTTAAATGAGGAGCAGCATATTTTCCTGAAATAAAGGGGGAGCAAAATTGAATATAAAAGGCACCCAGTTTACAAAATGAAATGGCATACACACATTATTGCAGTGTCACTTATCAACTGCATTACAGATTATTATATGTAACAATATGTCATGTTATATAAATTAAAACAATACTGATAACCATTTCATTTCCTTTCTCACTCTGATGATAAGGAAATAAATGAAATTTTCAAAAATTATTTAATTCATGATTCATTCTTCTATCTAAAGGCCTGATCCTCCCACTGTGGATAATAAACCCAATTAATTTACTAAATGTAGTGGGTTGTTCGTCTGTTAGCCTAAAAATCAGCTTAATTTAAAACAAAACAATCGTTTCACAGACATGGAGAGTTACAGACTAATGTTTTTTCTTCTTCTGTGCATTATAATGAAGGCTTTGTAAAACTGCAC
>NW_024877020.1:0-1851 GCF_018340385.1 Cyprinus carpio
TGGAGTGGTATTATGAAAAGAGCACCTGAGGGAGGCATGTCACCCAGTCTCTTTTCCTTGAAACTGGTAAGGTGCGCAATAAGTTATGCAATGTTCTATTGAAGCGCTCACACTGACCATTACCAGCTGGGTGGTATGGTGTAGTGCGAGACTTCTCAACCCCATAAAGCTTACACAATTGCTGAATCAGGAAGGGACTCAAAATTTCGGCCCTGATCAGAATGAATTCGTACAGGTACCCCAAACTTATAGAACCATTCACACACCAGCACTTGTGCCACAGTCTCGGCCGGTTGATGATCCCCTAATAAAGGGACAGCAAAGAGTGAGCGGTAAAACACCTCCGATCATTACGAAGGTGTTCGCCAGGGCTTCAAGCAGCGTGAAATCAGTTGGCGAGATTTCGTTTGGCTGGGCGCTGGCAATGTCCCATAAAACCTACAGGCAGCCAGTACATTGTCTTTTGGCCGCCGGCCGCCGTTCACGCTCCTGGGGCCATCGGTGCCGCACTTGGCTGTCTTACCAGGCCAATAACACGCTGGCCGCACTAACTCAGTAGTCGCGTTCAATGCCCTAGTACCCGATGTTCTTGATCTAACCACTGCAACCAGTCGCTGCAGTACAGCAGGGTGAAATCCATTTCTGCAAATCTCATATCCACCATCAGGGACGTAAAGAAAATGCAGGAGTTATAAATCGCTCACTGCTTGTCCACCAGGAGTCCCCGGTGCCACAAGAAGAAGGTGAGCGGCTACCAGCGAAGCTGCGCGGCTCAAAGAAGGCCAGTAACTCTTTGCTTGCTCCAAAAGCCCGGAATCTCACGATTACTGGATTCGGCCTCTTGTAAGCCCTGGTGCTGATCAAGTCGAATGACCCGGTAAGGCAGTCACTACTGACCTGACAAGCAACAGGAACCAATGGTTTTGGCGTGGCCTGGTACCGAGCGGGAACCTATTGTACCTGAGACGGGCTGGACCTTACCGGTGGGGTGGAGTTCATTGGCCGAGGAACCGAAGCCTGCATTCTTGATACACCTCCCAGGCGATGCTTAACTTCAGAATCAAAACAAGCAAGCTGCTTGATGCTGCTGAAGCGCTGCTCTGTAGCCTAATTTAGCTGAGGTCAGATGGCTGAAGGATTGTTATCAGGTGTGCCGCGTTTGCCAGGCTAAATAGATATTCTCTAAATTTCTCAGCCAGCGGTTTACTTTAATGCCAGAAACTCTGGTTTCATAGAACTATCGGTTGACACCTTCCATATTGAGTTCTTGAGCCCTGACTTACATATTGCCGCGGTCCTTGCTTTTGCCTGCACTCCTGGGGAAAGGACTGCACCTAACCCGCAGGCTAAGCGTCCCACCTCAAAATAAAAAGGGAGGGAAGAAATCTTGCGCCAGCAGGCACGGGAGCAAAGAAATGGCTTGCCTTCGGCTCCTCGAAACTCTCTGACAGTGGGTAGTCCAGCCACTTGCGAAACCTGGCTCTGGTAACTAGGGGACTTTTGTATTTTCAAACTTATGCAAATCTCAGTCGGTGTAGAGGGGCTGCCAATTTAGCAAACCCCTCCACAAAGCGTAAGGTAATAACTGCATAAGCCCAAGAAGGGAGCCGAAGCTCTGATTAATACTAGTAGGTTGTGGCCACTGGGCCACAGCCTCAATCTTCTTGGGGTCTGTGGAAACACCATCGGCTGAAATCACATGACCCAAATATGTGACTTCCGAACGAAAGAAAGCGCATTTCTCTAACTTTGCCTTAAGACCTTCGCACTGCAACCTACTCAAAACAAGCTCCAGTCGTTCCAGATGTTGTTCGACTGAAGATGAAAAAATTACAATATCATCCAGATACA
>NW_024877021.1:0-1708 GCF_018340385.1 Cyprinus carpio
CTTATCTGGAGACCAGAAACCCAAAGCTGAGAAGGATTTTCATTTGTCTTAAGTCTGGCGCCTTAGACCGCTCCTCGGCCATTCTGACATGAATACACACAAACGATGTGAATGGTATTTCTATCAGTGAAGAAGCGTCAAATGGCAAAATAAAGGATCCAAAGATATTATTTATTGTCTCATGATTTCTTTAAATTCATTTTCTAGTCTGGTCACTAACCAAAACTGCCTTTGTCCAGAAGTGGGATTTGAACCCACGCCTCCATTTGGAGACCAGAATGCTCAGAAACTGAGAAGGATTATTTGTCTTGAGCCTGACACATTAATACAAGAATGTGAAGGGTCTGGTCAATCCACTTCATTTTCTCTTCAAAGAGCCTTGTTAGAAGTGGGATTTGAACCCACGCCCATTTGGAGACCAAAAACTCAGCAACTGAGAAGAATTATCTGTGTCTTGAGTCTGAGCGCCTTAGACCACTTCCCCGCCATATTCCTCTGACATGTTCAATGTGAAGGGCATTTCTATCAGTGTAGTTGGTCAGATAGCAAAACAGATCTTCCAATATATGTAATTTATTGTCTCATCATGTCTTTAAATTCAATTTCTAGTCTGGTCAAATCAAAATGGCCTTTGTCAGAAGTGGGATTTGAACACACGCCTCCATTTGGAGACCAGAAACCTCAGCAACTGAGAAGAATTATTTGTCTTGAGTCTGGCGCCTTAGACCACTTTCGGCCATTCTGACACATTCATACAAGGATGTGAAGGGCAATTGTATCCGTGAAGAAGGTCAAATGGCAAAATAAAGGATCCAAAGAATATTATTTATTGTCTCATAATTTCTTTTAAATTCAATTTCTAGTCTGGTCAATCCACTTCAAAAAAAGCCACTTCATTTCACTTCAAAAGAGCCTCTGTCAGAAGTGGGATTTGAACCCCACGCCTCCATTCCGGAGACCAGAAACCTCAGCAACTGAGAAGGATTATTTGTCTTGAGTCTGGCGCCTTAGACAGCTCGGCCATTCTGACATGAATACACAATGATGAGAATGGTATTTCTATCAGTGAAGTTGGTCAGATGGCAAAATAAGCGATCCAAGAATATTATTTATTTTCTCACTATTTCTTTAAATTCAATTTCTAGTCTGGTCAAACTCCTTTGTCAGAGAGTGAGGATTTGAACTGCGCCTCCATTCAGGCCAGTGTCGAAAACTGGAAAAGAGATTATTTGTCTTGAGCCTGATACATTATTCACAAGAATGTGAAGGGCAATGTATCAGTGAAAGAGAAGGGTCTGACGGCAAAATAAAGATCAGGCTCCATTATTTGTATACTCATAATTTCCTAGTCTGGTCAATCCCACTTCATTTCTCTCTTCCAGAGCCTTTGGCTCCAGGAAGTGGGTTGAACCCACGCCTCCATTTGGAGACCAGAAGCCACAGCAACTGAGAAAGGATTTATCTGTGCTTGAATCTGGCGCCTTAGACCTTTCGGCCGATGCAGGCATGAGCACACAAGGATGTGAAGGGCATTTTTATCAGTGGAGTTGGTCAGATAGCAAAACAAAGATCTTCCAATATACGGTATTTATTGTCTCACCATGTATAACAAAATTCAATTTTCTGAATCTGGTCCAAATCAAAAGGGCCTTTGTCAGAAGGGTCAAATGGCAAAATAAAGGATCCGAATATTATTTATTGTCTCACT
>NW_024877022.1:0-1101 GCF_018340385.1 Cyprinus carpio
ACACATGATTTTTTATGTGAGATGACATGTTTTAGGTTAGAAAACCCAAACTGAGTGATTGTCATGTAAAAAAACAGTCTACCAAGTATCACAATTATTCCCAAATGTTGATCTATGCAATGACAGTAGTGCTATTTAACCACTAGAGGCAAGAACATCATAAGGGGATGATAAAAATGCACAGCAAGCATCTGTGTTTGCATTTCTTAACAAAAAAAAGCTGCAACGATGACCAAACTTTTTGCCATGAGTCAAGAAGTATGCAGGATTAGAACAGGTGCACTATTTTAGGGCTCCAACTAACGATCAATCAATGTCTGTCAATTCCTTTTTTTCCATTGTTGTTAAGCGATTTTTACTGATTAGTTGTTGTAGCTCTACACTATTTTTTTTTTTTCATAAATTAACAAAATGTAAATGAGTCAATACACCACATTAATCCTTCTTCCAAAAACATGTTTTTGTGTTAAGTGCTGATTCACCATGGTGATCCCCAGTAAAGAATGTTTATATTTTTACAGCTCCTGCTGGATGCTTTTTTAAAGTTAAGTTAAGGCATTCTTTCATCAGTCATCCATGTGCATACCAGAACAATGGTAACACTTCAGTATAGAGAACGATTCTCACTATTAACAAGTTTCTTATTAGCATGCCTGTTAATAACATATTGCCTGTTTATTAGTCAATATAGAGCACTTATTCTGCATTACCATATTCTACATCCCTAATCCTACCCAATACCTAAACTTAACGGCTTCCTCACTAACTATTAATAACAAGCAAATCAGGAGATTATTGAGGCAAAAGTCGTAGTTTATGGTTTGCTAATAGCAAGAATTGAAAAGTAAGTGTGACCAGAACAACAAATGAGAACAAAAAGTGTGTGCCCTTTAGAATGACTGGGCAATTTAACAATTTGCTGCACACCAAAACTATCCGGACAAGATAAAAATTCACTTGTGCTTGCATTAGTGACTGTATGCTTGGCTGGTCGCGGTAGAAACCTACGACAAAGGAAAATAGTCCACAAAGGAGACCTTTTAATCTACTTAAAACATAATCCAGGAGCAGAGAGCAACGCAAAATCAAACAATAACTGGC
>NW_024877023.1:0-1858 GCF_018340385.1 Cyprinus carpio
TCACACTGGCAGAGTGCCTGAATGCCTACGGGCAGGAGCTTCACGGGCGGCCTACACCTCCAGTGCTGACCTCCAAAGGGATGTTCAACATGCAGTCCTTCGTCAAGCTCAAGCAGAGTCTTTCCCTGATGAGCTGAGACTTCTGAAGTCTGGGAAACCCATATTATCTACAAGCAGACTGATCACACTCTCCCCGGAGCTTGATGCTGCTACTGGACTTATTCGAGTAGGAGGTCGTCTACGCCACTGTGAGGTACTGGAAGAGGACGCTGTACATCCAGCTGTTCTAGACCCTCGACATCCAATCACTGTGCTAATCATAAAGGATTATGATGAGAGGCTACATCATCAGGTACAGAAGGTTGTTTGCAGGGAAATCAGGAGGGGCGTACTGGATACTAAGAGGTAGTGAAGCTGTCCGTCGGTACCAGCATGATGTACAGAGTGTAGGAAGTGGAAGGACGGCCCCAGAAATTACCTCTCGCTGGCTGACCGTGCCCTCACCAGACAGGAGATACTTCCGTCAGCTTTCTGCCTCATCTGGCCATGGACTGTTTGTGGCCCCGCTCCTCATGAAGGGACGGCCGGCGTAACGAGCAAGAGGTGGGGCATAATCTTTAAATGCATGACCACAAGGGAACCCATGCTTGTCTTCTTAACGTAGTATTGATGCTGAATTTTCCTGGTGGCTCTACGACGGTTGCTGACGTGGCAAAACCGTAACGCGTTATTGTGTGGACAAAGGCACCAACTTTTAAGGGAGGAGAACGCGAACTGAATGAGGCCTTCGCCACACTCAAAGAGAGCTACAGAGCCACCTGCCAATCAGCAGATCAGTTCACCTATAATCCACCAAGCGCCCCTCACTTCGGGGGGGCTGGGAAGAGGGAGATCCGCTCCATCAAGGCAGCACTCGAGAGTGACTATCGGAAGCCCAGACTGTTAACTGAGGACGTGTTAAGGACAGTCCGATTGGTGGAAGGTAATCCTCAATTCAAAAGACTCTTGGGTGATACATCCTATGACGTCTGCTTGACCTTGACCCGATCACCCCGTACTGCTCTGTTGGCCGTCGAGATATGGTTCATTACCCCAAGTATTCTACCGGAGGTCAGAGATGCGAGTCGGCGACGCTGTGGGCGCCACAGCCAACTAGCATGGCGGAAGCACTTCTGGAGACATTTTTGAAGAGTATACTACCAGATCTTCAAGCTCGCCAGAATGGGAACTGAAAGAAGGGCATTGGAAATCGGAGAAGTATGTAGATGATTGTTGATCCCCCAAATTCCTCGAGACCTGTCGGCGTTGTGTAGGGCACAAAGGTCGTACTTCATGTTTCGCTCCGGTGTATCATGGTCGAGTCCAGGGACAGCCAGTGAGATGTCAAAGGAAGGACTACACACGAGTTTTGCCCGTCTAATCAGCTTCCAGCAGCCTGTGCTACCGAGGGACGACTAAGACCTTTTGTTAGATGAAGCGAATTCAGTTCCTGGATTGAGGCTGGCTATACAAAAACTCTGCCATCTCTAAGTCCCGGACAATTCTGCCCAATCAGAGAGTTCAAGCGCAGCAGCAGCAATGGCATCACGTGAGTGGGAGCTGAATGGCGCGGGTTGGGAGAGAGACGCCTTGCACGCGGTAGCTGCCATGGAGAGTTTTGGCAGCTGTATTCTAGTTCATTCAGAGTTACTTTAAAGACATTGACCTCGAGTTATAATTGCCACAGTGTATGCACATGCAAAGCAAGTAACCGATATATATATATTTTCTGTTATTGTTAAGTGATCAGCTGTTACCTTTGTGAAAAATCGGACAAGGAGTATAGCCAATTAGCATAGCACTGCCTGTATTTCCTGCT
>NW_024877024.1:0-1823 GCF_018340385.1 Cyprinus carpio
GATGTGTGTTTTCAGGTTGCGAGAGAGACTCCGTCCATTTCCTCCAGAGTTCACCAGCTCAGGAAACATCCTCCCAGACTTACCTGTGTTACAACTCGCTCAGCCAATGCTTTCCAGCTTTTATTCACCAAATAGCATCAATTTTTCTCATTCATTGTCAAGATTTTTGTGTTTGGCAACCCTTGTAATGAACAGATTTAAGCATGCTTCAGGCCTTTTGAATATATACAGGCCAAATACGCAAGTTTTGATATCCCAAACGCTGTATCATGCTTCAGTGGTGCCTGATATTCATGATTTTGTGCGATTCTTTCAACAACGAGTGTCCAACACTTCCTGGATCCTCCACGCAGTTCGTAAAGCCGGCCGGCGGCCGAGTGCCTTCCCGCGAGATAACCACGACCGGAACTTCGGCTATGAAACAGCAGCGCTTTGTGTGCTGCGGAAGCCCATCTCGTTGCAAAGGGTGGCTAGCAGTCTACTGGTTACTGGACTGTGTATTTTTATGTGATTTACATTTTGATTGCACCTTTGAGAACACTGTTAGGCTTTCCACTATTCAAGTACATTGCTAGCAAGAGACTCACGGTGAATTATGCAGTGCGTAAACTTAACATGAGGAGCCACATTCTAAAACCTTGCCTTGAGTCCCTTGTGTTTAACTCTACCATTGCACCTGCACCATCAGTACACATACGACAACACAGTTATCCCATGAAAGTCGCATCTCTTTTAGTCTGGTGTCCAGCTTGTTGAAAATGTCACTGCCGGTACAAGTCCCCTCCAGCACTGAGCAGAAGAGCATTTCCTCGTGCATTTTTCCATCAAATGTGTATCTGATGAATGTCAGCAAAACTGAGAAGAATTAGACAACATCGGTAGATGCGTCGTCGACCTGTAACGCATATTTCTTTCCATTTAACCTATTAATCAATTGACTCTTAATGTCTTTTTTGAAATATCATGAATACGGCGAGCTATCGTGTCATTCGACAATGGGACAGTCATAAGCTCATTTGCAATTTTTCTCAACCATGCATGGCCTGACACATAGCCACAGCTGCGGGCTTAATCAAGGTTTCCCCGATCAGTGTGTGGCTTTTTGGGACTGTGCTATCAGGGTATGCCACCTCATAAGATGCCTTCAGAGCATTAGCAGTAATTTGGGTTTGTTGTGCGAGTGTGCGTTTTTGAATCTGTAATTCCTTCTCTTTTCTGCGAAGAAAAAGTCTATAGGTTTTTCAACACAAGCAGGGTGTCTTGTCTCCAAATGTCTCTGCATTTTTCCAGGCTTCATACTTTCATGGGCAAGCACTTCTGAACAGATTACACACTGAGGATGGTCCACATCGTTGACAGTAGAGCAAGTGAATCCATACTTTATGAATTCCTCTTGATATTTCCTGGACACGCTTCCTACATTGGTCAGAAGGGGTCTTGCTCTTGTGTTTTGTAGAGGTACACGGTTCAGATGATTCAGGCAGACTGTCCACAATTTCGCTAACATTTTTAACCTTGCGAACTACAAATTTATCCATTCTTGCAGTTGCAGTGTCCCACGGGCAGTTGCGTGCAGTATTGGATAACCAGCGCATCAGTTGCCGCATCGGTGACCGCCATATCTTCGAGGCATCTAAATATTATTTAATTTTTTTTTTTTACCACCTTCTAATCAATTTCTGTCTTAGAAATCAAAAATATTTATTTGTAATTCTTAATTTTTTAGTATTGAAAACTATTTTGTTGTAATCAGAAAATACAGAGCAATTTTTCAAACCAACTCGCGATCCCCTTGGAAATCATTTCCTATGACTGAGGGTCAT
>NW_024877025.1:0-1500 GCF_018340385.1 Cyprinus carpio
GTGCTGTTTCTGCCTTTGCATTGATACATTCAGCTGATTTAACTGGATCAAATATATCAGATAGTACTGTTTTAAAATACAGAATTGATCATCGGTGTAGTGCTCCAGCAAGAGCTGTTTCCTTCCAGAAATGTGTGTACTTCTTTTCAAAGTTCAAAGAGACGATAAGCACACACCCTCTTGAAAGCCACCTTATCTTCTGTACTGTGGTACAAGAGCTGCAAATGATCAGCATCAAGTCGTTCACACAGAGCTGCAAACACACCTTGAGTTGAGTGCATTTTTCTTAATATAGTTTACAGTTTTCACAGCAATGTTCATGACCTCATGCAGTTCTGGTGACATGTGCTTTGTTGCAAGACTTTCCCGGTGCAAGAAACAGTAGCGGCCCACTTTGCTTCTGGCGCCGTCTTTGATTTGTTTAACAACACCGCCGATGTTTTCCGGGTCATAGCTGCCGCTACTGCCTGTGCAAATACCTGAGCAGTATTTCCAATCAAGACCTTTTTCAGTGAAGTACTCATTAAGACAGTGCATAACATTATCTGCCGCTGTTCTCGCGCAGTTCTTTTGCAAAATAGCAGATCTTCACAAAGATTACTGTCCATGCAGTATCGACAAAACTAACAGTAACGCGGAGTTGCTTTATGTCCGGCCGACTCGTCCAGCTGTATGGCAAAATAAGGGCTTGCCTTTATTCGCTCCACGAGTTGGCACTCAATGTCATCGCCATATCAACACCATTTAGCCACGGTGTCATCGGAAAGTGGTATTGACTGAATTTTGGTTGCAGCTGCATCACCCAGTAACTCTCACACACATCCACAGCACTTGGCAAAATAAGTTCCTCAGCTTATAGTAAAGGCTTTCTTACTACGAGCAACACGAGCGGCAAACCATATAGCTAGCTTTCAATGTGACTTTTGATTGAGTTGATAACGATGTTATGACTTTTTGTTGAGCCTGAAGCCCATCTTTTTTTCCTTAAAAATATTCTTTTGGCTTCTCAACACAGCCCGGGTGTTTTGAGTTCAAATGTCTCTGCAGCTTTGATGGTTTTAGCGCCTCATTTGACAAAATTTCTCCACATTCAACACACTGCGCCTTCGGATTAGTCTCAGTACTGCCCTTATAAAACCAAATTTAATGTATTCAGCGTCGTACTTTCTCACCACACACTTCAAAGCCTTTGCTTGCACAGGCCTGTCTCCCAAATCTGCTTTTCTTTTCAGAAAACGATCCATATTACAGTAACGGAATGTTACTGCATCTGATTGAACGAACGCTCAATCTGGACGCTATGGACGTGATTGGTGGTGCGACATTTAAACATAAATTAGCTTTTAGATAATGCATCTTGACTTGACTTGAGTGTTTTTTGATCAAATAAATTCATAAGAACAATTAGATAATTAGAAAATAACAAGATTTGTCAATTAAAAAAATAAATAAAAATGTATTTGTGGGTAGTCTACCACTGCCTACACGGCCCACCAGATG
>NW_024877026.1:0-952 GCF_018340385.1 Cyprinus carpio
GACTCATTATTACACAAAATTTCCCACCAATAAAAACACCAATCATAACAATATCAATCACTTTAAAAATAGCAGCCCTCATAGTAACAATTGCAGGCTTGCTAGTAGCCATAGAACTAGCCAATTTAACAAGCAAACAAGTAAAAATCACCCCAATAATCTCCCACACACCACTTCTCAAACATATTAGGATTCTACCCTATAATTATCCACCGACTTATTCCAAAACTTAAACTTACTCTAGGACAATCAGCCGCCACCCAACTAGACAAAACATGACTCGAAACCGTTGGGCCGAAAGGTTTAGCACTAACACAAATAGCCATAGCAAAAATTACAAATGACATCACACGAGGAATGATCAAAACATACCTAACCATCTTCCTCCTAACTCTAATCCTGGCCACCATCCCCGTCCTCCTTTAAACCGCACGAAGAGCTCCACGACTCAGGCCCCGAGTAAGCTCCAACACAACAAGTAAGGTTAAAAGCAATACCCAAGCACAAATAACCAACATATACCCCCACCAGACGAAATATATTACAGCTACCCCACTAATATCCCCACGTAAAACAGAAAATTCCTTTAACCCATCTACAACCACCCATGAACCTTCGTATCAGCCCCCCTCAAAAAATCCCTGCCACTAAACCAACTCCTAATAAATAAACTAAAACATAACCCAACACAGAACGACTCGAATAAGCAAAAACCACAAGCATCCCTCCTACTAATGGCAAGCCTACGAAAAACACACCATCTCATTAAAATCGCTAACGACGCACTCAGTTGACCTACCAACACCATCCAACTCTTCATTTGCATTTACATACACACATCGCCCGAGGCCTATACTACGGATCATACCTTTACAAAGAAACCTGAAACATTGGTGTAATCCTTCTACTACTAGTCATGATAACAGCCTTCGTTGGCTATGTTCTTCCATGA
>NW_024877027.1:0-1760 GCF_018340385.1 Cyprinus carpio
AGGAAAGATTCAGATCTGCAGAAAGTATCTCTTTTACTTGTCCTTGTTGCAATGCCAAGACAATCTCCACAGAAAGATAATTATTTGAACACCCTGGGTCGGCATTTGAAAAAACATGAGACTGTCATCTGTATATTTTAGAACTACAAATTTCAGCACTAATATTTATGGTACATTTGCTTCCCACAGAAGCCGAAAACATACTCTCACTCATTGATGGACTTCAAGGAAGACATAATAAAAGGTTTGTAAAGTTCAGCCAACACAGATCAACACAGTGATGTGGAAATTCAAGGTAGGGAGCTGCCTGATGATGGTCAAGATCCTGCACTGCTCTCTTTCAGTTCAAATTTTAGGTATATTACACTGGCCACACACTGGGTCTACCCAGGTCAGTGATATCATAACAATGGGCTATTAGGTTAATAAAGAGATGTATGGAAAAAGACTTGTAAAAATGTGTATGGCTGTTGCTTTTCACTTAAACCATTTGAATTATTTCATGAATTATTTCATATGACACTTACTATTAAGTGTTCGATTAACTGAATTAAGTTAAAATAGAGTTAAAGCTAAAATAGAAAGAACAAAGTTTCCAGTGATTAACTGAATTAAGTAAGATTAACTTAAAAATCAGCAATAATAATCCACCCATTAGCTCTAACATACATCATATTTTTCTCTTGCTTTACAAGAACATACAAGAGTTTGAGGAAGACATTGAAAGGCAAGTGATGACAATTGCCATCATCGGTGATCAACTCCATTTCCAGGATTTGACCCACAAGACAGCACCCATTGTGGTTGAGGGCATCAAAATCCTGAATGGAAATGGATATCCCAAGGTGCTGTAGCTCTGGCTGTTGGTCATAATATATGCTCTGAATCTGGGGGATTACCCCAAGGAACTTAAATATACCTGTGAAGTGTTTCAAGAAGCTGTTTCTTGAACTTGATGGACTGAAACCCAGTGCAAAAAGTAATGTATCTGAAGAACAGTATTTTCTGGAAATCTCTACTTGTTCAGAGAGGAAAGTTTGTTCACTTTTTTTTTTTTTTTTTTTTTTTTTTTTTTTGACCTAGTCCACTGTATTGAACTCAGGTTGAGCATTTCATACTGCTTGAGAAAAACTGAGGTTAATATATGAATGTCAGTAGCATTTATATATGCTTGTTCTTGACAGTAACAATCTTAGATGTTTTAAAAATGGGGTTTACTGTGGAAGAAATAGTTTTAAAGTTTAAAGTTTTACAGATTGTTTGACACTGTGGAAAAATATGTAAATGCCAATAACTTTGCTGTGTTGGAATTAATTCATTGTGATGGCGTAACTGAGTATGCATACAAAAGGCAAATCTGTAGGGCCAGTTTGTTTATAAGTTGTGGGGAGCACACATTTTTGTTTTGTAAATTGTGCAAAGTGCAAAATTTTGAAACTCAATGTTTGAAACGCAGTACAAAAAGTTAACTAACAAAATTGTTGTTGAATGAATTAATTTCTTACCATCAACTAAATGTATGAACAAAAACATGGAGAAAAAAAAGCTAAACAATTAAAGCAACTTAATTTTTTATAGGTTGTGAACTTGAAAACTTGCATTTATAATTATGGTAATTAAGTACATAACACTGAATTTATTTTAAAATGTATGTAAAAAAAATAGTTGGAACAACTTCATTTTTTTCAAGTACTCAACTTAAAAAATAGAGTTTATGCTACTTAAAAATACCTCTGTCTAAAGAGTAAAAGGTAATTTGT
>NW_024877028.1:0-2129 GCF_018340385.1 Cyprinus carpio
TTATTTTAAAAGATGGCAAACAATGCACGATGACATTTGAGAATCACTAAGACAACGTGGTGAGGAAGATTGGCATACTTGGATGATGGCCTTAGGACTCATGGGGTCCATACCACAAAGAGTCTCTGAGATATTCAAAAGTAGGCACCAGTGTTTGAGGGATACTTGAGGTCGCGGACATCGGTAAGCCACCCCCGGGAAGGCAGGCATGCGGTTTGAAAGGTTTGGTGCGCCACCTCTGACCCCGGGCTGTCCTTCTATGATAATCCCAATGGTGTCGGCTGGATGGCACATGTAAATCTTCAGGGCAACTGCCGCTCAGCTTGCACCTCTGCTTCCATCACATGACTCCCCATTGGTGGAGCATACAAAGAGAATCAAGAAAGTTAAATGTGATAAGTAGGTAATGAGATGAATATAGCAAACAGGTAGAAGACAGATACAAGTACAAAAGTCAAAATTGTACTTTTGTTGCTAAAGGTGGTGGATACTAGACCGAATACTGTGACTAGAGCATGTGTGACCAGAGTGAAGCTCCACTATGACAATGCCATAGATTCTGGGTACTAAAGTATCATGAGGATCTACTGTAGCATGTGAGTGTTGTCTTTTTCTGGTTCAAAGGATACATTACAATAAAAACACCCAATTGTCCTTGCCTGTGTACCTGATTGGTCATCAGATTACAGTTTATTAAGCTACAGAGTTTAAATATCTTCTTTCAAGAGCAAACGTATCACCCCATATCATCACAATATTACAAAGACATAAAAATAGACAAGTAGCTTTAAGCCCACTACATACGTGGTGGCCACTGATTAGTGTCCCTTCCCTTTCTCTCAAGGGTTCCCCCCGAGGTTTTGGCGTAACGTCGTTACTCAATCAGCATCTCAGGACCTACTTCTCCGCTAAGTACTCTTTTTCACGTTCACCACATAGGCATATGGATCCTGTCAAAAAGTAAATTCTGATTCAAAATTCCCAGCCTGATGACAGTAGCACAAACCACAAGACCTCTGTATTTCAACCATATGACATTAGATGTGCGTTGTGTTTACCTGGGGGGGGCTTGCACAAATTTGAGATTGTACTGTCATACGTATGCTGTGTTCACATTGCATTAAGAATCAAGCTTTTCCTATTTGATAAAGCTTTTGTCCATCTATTCTCAGTTACACCTAAAATAAAACGCGTTCTTAAAAACATTTCAGTGGATCAATTTGGCACACTCTTGGAAAATGGTGACCGAGGGTAACTCTGCATCACTTACATACATATTGCAGCCAGCAGGGCGATTAACAAAAAGAGGTCCTGGAGTAAGAGGAAGGTGGAAACTGCACTGAATGTTCGGGCATGTTGAAAACTTTTCCCAAACAGAGCATACATAGGCTATGTAAAACTACACTGTCCCACGAACTTTAGGCGAACTAACCCCTTAAGCTACTAGTACGACTATACTCTTAGAAACAGTGCCATACATTTATTTGTCCCTTTACAGAATGAAGGGAGGGGTGCTGATAATGTAGGGTGTTATGATCAGTTCTCTGTGTTAGTAGTGCACATGCTGCTCGAAACCATGAGGGCCGTCCTAACTGCTAGCTCAAGTCGATTTCAACATATGAAGCGCGATACGCCTGCACACAACCATCTCTTGCCATTAGCTACCGCGGTTAAATAATTGATGAACTAAGTACATGATCGAGAGTACAGATTTTGGATGGAAAATGTTTTACATGCTACCATTTTCGCATCTTGACCACATGGATAAGTGTCATTCATTTTGTAGCTTGATTCTTTGACCTGACAGCTCCTCCTTTATGCGTGAAAAGAGTGACAACTGCCCAGCTTTTGAGTTTGGCCCTGTCCAGAAAGTCTGTGACATAAATTGTCGACACGTCAAGTGGATATGCCACTGATTGATTCTCAGTAACGTCTCTTCACAGATTCTGTAAAGAGAAGTATCACAATCTTAGTGACAATACTAAACAGTTGATATGTTTTTTCTGTGATTTTAAACCAACCTGAGTAGTTGTTGGGAGTAACAATTAGTTTTTCAATCCAAATGAAAATTCATGGACAGTGTCAAGCGGAAAGGAACATATTCCACTATTCAATTATTTTTAAGTATG
>NW_024877029.1:0-1932 GCF_018340385.1 Cyprinus carpio
GAGTTTGGCATCTGCGCTGCCACTTCTTCCACTGTCATGGGGTGATCTGGACGTTTAGGAACTTGTTTAGGTCCCTAGGGTCAATGCACAGTCTTATTTCATCTGAGTTTTTTCTTGTGAGTCGCCACCATAGATGACCTGTCGGTTGGCTCCAGACACAGGGTGATTACTCCCATAGCGACCATTCTTTCCAACTCTGCTTTTTACCTTGTGTTGCGTGCTGCAGGAATTCCTGCGTGCTGGGCGGACGACAGGTTGGGCTTCTTTGTCCAGTTTCTCATACGATGCGTTATGGGAAGCTTTCCTATTTCATCACCGAGGAAAGATCTGCATATTCTATGTTAAGCTGCTGGACAAAACTTGAGTTTTTTCTTTCTGCAGCCTGACTTGGTGGACTGCATTATTGAGAGAAGTGAGGCCCATCGAAGAAGACAGTCAGACAGTCGAGCAATGGCTGTACATTTTTTTGCACTACATGGGAACTGTAGAGAGTAAGAGTCTGGTCACTCAGATTGCCCAAGATAGCTGCAGTTTGATCAACGGTTTTGGATCTCCTCTCCCGCCATCGTAACAAGCTTCACATGGTGACACCTGAAGGAGTTTTTCATCTTGCTGCCTGTCGCGAATGTCTGCAAAGACGCTGATGTTATGAGGCTCCTGTCGATCTTTAGTTCGAGGGCTGTTATTAGTTGCACTGTGCGAATGTGCAGTTTTCTTAACTGTTTTGAATCAATTCCAGCCACCTTTGATGATTTACGCAACTCCATCTATAAAGAATGGATCTTCGCTACGTATGTTGAAGCTTTGGTAACATCAATTTGATTTACCGTCTTTTTTTTAGATTTCATTAATGCGCTGCACGTTTTCACTGATTTGCCGCATTTTTAGAAGTGGTTCCATTTGTTGCACCTGTGACATTTGCTGGCCATATGCAGGACATTTCTCCTGTTTTTTGCCCCTCATGGTTGCTTCCACAATTGCTGCAAGTATATGGGTACATTTGCGGTGAGATAAACTTATCTAATCTGGAGGTGTTGGTGAGTAAGTGAAGCAACGTTTCTTTTTACCGTTTGTTGAACGCACTATTATCCAATTTGTCAAGTTGTGCTTTGGTCAGCTGGTGTTTTTAGTGTGCTGGTCAGTCAGTTCATGTATTTGACATATTTCAATGGCTTTTTGTCAATGTTAGCTCATTGTCACGCCAACCAGAGTTTTCTCATTCCATCGCTGAGTATCATCCACACACGAAGTCGCATCTCTTATCAGAGATTCTTCCATAACTTGTAAATCCTCCAAACCTGCAACTCTGTGTGCCTTGTTTCTCAGGGTTGCTTACATATGCCTCTATTGTTTTCTCTTGGCTTCTTGGTTTCTTGGAATTAAATTTGTGTCTTTCCATTGTTATGTTTGTTTGTGGACTGCAAGTTGCTTGAAAACCACGTTTTAGACAGTTCGGATCCTCGCGTGATTCAGCCGGAGTAATTATTTGTCGGTTTTCTACCTCGCCTGTATATGCAGCGGATGCATAGACGAATGTTCGCTCATGCTCAATGGCTTCCGAGCCGGCCAGATTAAGCAGTATGAATGCTTTCGTGCGAGGCTCTTTCTCAGAGTGTAATGAATATATCGAATTCCTGCTCAAACACATGCCAATTTTCGGCGATATTGCCATCAAATACAAGAGGATCAGGTCTGCGGAACCCTTCAGCCATGATTTATTGTGCGATGAATAACGATGGCTTACTGTGTGGATGCTCGTTGGAATAGTTCATTTTCTCGCTGCTCTTACGATTCTGTGCAGACCACTTCTGACACCATGCTGAATGACGAGTGGCAAGGCAAAGATCCTTTTAACAACAGTATCTTTACTATGAGACATGCAGGAGTTCAATACGCAGTGTACAAACTTCAACAACGTAGCACCAACTAGCG
>NW_024877030.1:0-1375 GCF_018340385.1 Cyprinus carpio
TGATGTATCATCTGCTGTCCATGTTGTGCTTCAGTTTGCATCGCCCAAGCTGCTGAGCCCTGTAGCCAAGTAGCTGAGCTGACACACAGAGTCCTGAGCGGCTGAACAACACCCATCAGGATCGACGCTGTGTTCAACCGCCTGGGAGAATGGCAACGCTTTCAAGAACGTGGAGGAGTTTCTGACGGCTCTAACCGCATCTCCTGAGGCAGAGTCAATGAATCAAAAGCGTTTGACAGAGGTCGCTGATGGAAGCCAATGAAGACTAGCCCAAAGAACGCTACTTTCACGCTGTGCCATTCACACTCCCGGTGTTTTATCCTGCAGATTCCGATATCACCCCCCCGCTGTGAGAGAGAGCGTGATGATGAACCGAACCTTCGGGATCATTGAACTGAAGCCGCAGGAATGCTGCTTAAGGTCACAGCTGACATCAACTGCACCAACTACCATGTGTGATGTGAGTGCCTGAATGTGGAGAAAGGAAGCTTGTCGATCTGCATCGACACGCCCACCTTAACACCCTTCTGTTCCTTTCTGTCGCAGCGTTGAGGGAATGGGAGATGTTTTCGACAAAATGACATTCACCAGGAGGCAGGAGATGACCAGGGTTCTGGTGGAGCACCTGAAGCAATTTGCCGTCCCATACAACAGTCCAGGTAGGCCTTCCAGGGCGTGCTTTCCCGGCACCTCTCTGTTGCCCGGGTGGCATGCGCTGCTGGTTTTGTTTAAGCTGACAGGTCAGGGTTTTTGTGTGTCGGCTTCATAGCAGCGCACCGACGCAGGCTGATCTTCTTCCACCCCTATTTGAAAAAAAACAGATTGCAGAAAGGACATCGGAAACGATGCTGAGTGGCTTGACATCAACTTGGGTCTATTCTCCACGGTGGCCAATTACTCAGACCTCAAGGAGCTGAACATCAGTGGGGTAAATCACCTATTTTTATTATGTTTCTCTTCTCACACAGCTTTTTAAGGGAGTTCTTGGCTGGTAGTGATTTTTGGTTGTTTATTTGTTTTCTTTTTGTTTTCTTTTTTTTTCTTCATGTCTTTGGGAAGAGAGCAAATCACCAACCGTTCATATGCGCTATTTTACTTTGTGTCTGGGTTTTGTTCACCTTATTCTTGTTTTTTTTTTTTTGTTTTTTCTCAGGATGCAATTTATCTGTAATTGCTTAGACCAAGAATGTGCTGCTTGTGGGCACAGGAGGCCGTGGCTAGAAGGTCCTGTCGTGGTGCTAACTGATATCTCTTCGGCCACCCCTCCATCTCTCAGGGAAAACATCCCCTACATCACCACAGCGGGGGACGTCCGGGACGCAATACTGAACGGGACTTTGACCGGCTCTGGCTCCCAAATTCCCTCTCTTCCAAA
>NW_024877031.1:0-1779 GCF_018340385.1 Cyprinus carpio
CACAGCCAAACTTTTATTAGGTACATTAGAAGGTGGGCTACCATTGCGCGTGCTGTCCATTGAAACGTGAATTATTTGAATGCCCAAATTGCATTACTATAAAAAATTATTTAAAACACATGGTTAACTGAGGGTTTGAAAAAATATATCTTTTAATGCCAAGGTTCCCAAATATGGTGCTCCATCTAAAAGGAAACCCTTACCTAAATTCACAAATAAATACATGCATACATACATAAAATACAGAACAGGCTCTTTATAAGCGCAAGATAATATTGTAAGGTACTTTGTCAGTGAATACATTGTCATTTATATTGACTCAAGACTCTATATCGTATGTTACAAAAAAAAATTACCCATTGCTAGCTTTAACTAGTAAACCTAAAGAAAAAAATTATTTTGATTCAAATTCAGATTTATTTTTATCGCATAATAAATAATAATAAATATAATTTCAAAAGTGGTTTTACTGAGAAAAACTCCCTTAGAAAATACAATATACCATTAGGATTTTTTTTCTGTTTTAGCAGCTGTTTCAATGTATTATGATTCTTACATATTTGACACCTTTTCCAGATTCGATAGAGATTCCAGTGTTGAAAAAAGGAGCTTTAAAGAAGAGGAAACAAATCATCATGGGACACTCTCAAAACACGCTCTACAGAAAAATGAAGCAGAGTCATCTGAAATAATTCACATCAGCTTACTTACCACTTGAGACTGAGCCACCAGCACCACAAGATTTCAGCAGAAAGCGGATACACAAAAGGGGAAATATCCACCCTCTTGTGAAGAAGAAAATTCAAGAGTAATGTATCTCTAGGAATTACATCTGTGCCTTTCCTTAAGAAAGTGTCTTCGACAGTTTGTGGAAAAACACTGAACTCTACGCCTTCAGATTGTGTCACCCCAAAAGTCACATGATCAGTGCTACTTTCCAGCTAGCCATACCATTCAAAATCATGGGCATTTTGGCTTTAGTAGCAGGAAAGTACTCACCAGTCTTGATCAACTTAATTTAAAATAAAGCTGAAGAAATGGAAAGAAAGATGATCCCTACTGCACATTTTTCAGAGAAAATGCTCAGAGGCCAAATCATAGACATTAAAACATCATCCCAAGATGGTGATTGTGTCAGTGAAGATAAGCCTACCATGCTGAACACATTTTATTTGTACATCAGTCCCAAGAACAGCAAGAGACTTCTGAAGCGATCACGGTGTGGTTCTCCTGGATGCCACATACAGAACAACAAAATATGCCTTGCCACTTTTTTTAGTAGTTGTCAGGACAAATGTTGGCTACAAACCTGTTGCAGAGTTCATCTGTGAAAATAAGGTCCATAATTGCAATCTCTGGGGTTCTTGTCCTTGATAAAAAATGGAATGATGCCTCTGGAATCCAAAAATATTTCACGACCGATTACTGCATCAAGAATACCAGGTGGTGCCACAGTTAAACCAATTGTTTTTACAGTATTGTATTTGAACTTTTTAATGTTACTTAATTTATGCATTTACTATGCATTTTCTGTGGTGGTTGAGCATTTTTAACTAATCACAACTTGCCTTACTGAAATTTCAGCAATCAATATTAAACACTATTAAAATAATATAAAGGAAATTATCCATTATATTTGTCTTTTGCGCCAATCATGCTTTATCCTGCCATAACCGCTTTCAAGCACGTGAGTTTAAAATATTCAAGCTGAGACAGCCCCGTATGAGTTCTTTTTTCAGAGCGACCGTTATTTACATTGTAGCCGCCTTTACTGTTTCC
>NW_024877032.1:0-1828 GCF_018340385.1 Cyprinus carpio
GAGTTACTGTAACTCGGTGGTTTCGTCAGTCTCCTACACGGAATTGGTTGCAACTCCGATTTCAGCCAGGTGAAGGTACAGTGTTGTAGTTGTTAAACCTAATGGGAAATTGTCTAATTTCCAAAAAGCTTTTAGAGTGGTAACTGTGCTCCAGTGAGGGCCCGCAAGGATCAAGCCGAGGCACTTGAGTTGCCTTGGAATACTCGTTGATTCTAGTGAATGGCACTACAACTGTGTACGGCTCGGTGGTTCATTCAGCCATGGCGGAGTCATAGGCCTGTCGTAGAGGTAGAGAAGTCGCCCTTTAACCATCGTCTGGCTTGGGATAATTCAAGCAAGGTTTTGACCACAGTGAGGTCATTGCAACATTGTAACTGAATTGTGCCAGCAATGACTCTTCTTAAGTTCTTGCATCCGGTTACTCTGGTTCTAAGAAAACTTTAATTGCAGGACTCGATTTCAGCCAGGTGAGTACTGTTGTTGAGTCACTCCACAAGAATGTGTTCCTAATTTCCAATGAGAGCTCATTATGAAGTATCTTGGCTAACTGTGTCCAGTGAGGGCAGCACAGAGTTCAAGCGAGGCATTGACTGTTGCCTTTTGGAATACTCTTGATCTGGCGTGGATGAATACCACTTCCATGGCCTTGGTGTTCAGTACGGAGGTATGCTACTGATCCATAGGGCTGTCCTCAGAGGCCAAGCGAAGATGTGAAGTTCCCTGCTCAGCCTCTGGGACATCTAGCATGGCTGACACATAACACCGGAGGTATGAGTGATCAGTGGTAGATATTCCAGTTCTGCTTCCCCCATTTTTGCCAGGCCCGTAGCAGTTCTACAGAAAGGAAGAAGGGGGTCATCCCATTCTCTTTCCTTCACCCACAGTTGTCGCACCAAGGTTTCAGCCCTGGTTTGCAGAGAGTATCCAGCACTTGGCAAAGGGGTCACTTCTGGCTTTCGTAGCTGGCAGAACATTAGAAATGTTTCTCGGTGACTCCTCATGTTAGGATAGGAGGATCTATGACGGTAATGGAGGGTGGCTCCAGAGCGAATTACCAGTTTAATCCCAGGGTCATCTCTTGAGGATCTGATTGGCTGAGGGAAATCTACCGCTCAGTGTTCTCTGATCTAGCCCCTTTGGGAAGATGGCTGGCACCCGCCGAGAAACTTCCGCTGCTCGCCCACTGACGAGTTCCCAAACCCGCCTGAAGCTGTGCAGGGACCTTAACCTATTAATCAGCTCCTTGGCTCCAGTTAATGATGCAGTGCTCTGTAAACAGTTAACCGACATAAAAGCTTGGCGCTCAACTGACTGTCGTAACTTATCACCCGGCTGGCAATGAGTAAAACGCACGCTTGTATCGCTAATGTCGCAGACAACAGGGGCTACAGGGGTTGCGCCAAATGGAAGAACCTGCCTTCCCCTCATACATCAGGTGGGCTTTTCAGGCTTTAGATCTCACAAACCTTGAAAGGGAGGGGTTTGTCTCTGGGGGAGCAGTGACCTGATGGAACATTCCCTTATGTTCCACTGATGGCTACTTGATGTTCTCTGAAGCGGATCAACACTCCAAGGAGAGAGGGGCCCAGCGTCGGTCCAGGTAACAGAAGCTTGTTTAGATTTTGACCATTGTAGGTGTATGAGCAGTTAAACACCACTCTATGTTTACCATTGTGGGGACAAAATGGTGGGGTAGATACCAGATTCTGTAGATTGGGCTGTTCTTAGATGATATTTAGTGGCATAAACCCGCTCTCTCCAATTTCTGGATCCTTCTTGTACTTGTTAGCTAATGGTAGGTCCTTTGCTAACCAAGTTTATGCACGGA
>NW_024877033.1:0-1896 GCF_018340385.1 Cyprinus carpio
TAAACGCATGATTTGTATTGTCTGAGAACTGTACATTCCTGCCATATGACATTACTTTGACACAGTCACCTCTGATAACAGATTACTCTTAACTGTAATGTAGAAACATTTACTTCTGTAAAGCTGATGTGAAATGATGTATATCATGAAAAGTTATATACAATTTCTTTCTTTTCTTTTTATATACTATATTGAGTTAATGGACAGTTACACATTTTTGAACAAATACATTTTATGACTATGTATTTTCTAATTAACTATAGCAAAACTACATACTCTAAACATTTATCATTTTAAAGCAGTGTATTTGTAGTGTATTTTTTTCTCTCTCTCAAATAGTCATAGTAATACTGTTTTTGTAACCAATTATTGTGTTTCTTTATTATCATTTTTATACATTTATCAGTAAGTTTGTCCATGTTTAATGTTATGCATATTCTCCACTGTTTGAGGTACAGTCTTCAGGTAAATTATTTAAATACTGAGTGTTACTTTGCATTGTCAGCACATGCTTCAGTGCTCTGAGAGTGTTTATAGTGCTGTGAGTTTAACACTTCATGACAGACACTGTTCATCAGGCACAAAAACTAAAATGACATTCATCATCTTCTTTTTGATCTTGGGAATGTATTTTCAGTGTAAGACATTATAGTTCATAGCTTATATTTTATAGTTAGATTATTTTAGGTTGCAATTCAGAGACTTTATTTTCTTTATTCAGTTCAAAAGTTTAATGTTTTTTAATTGTCTCTTCAGGTTCTGCAGGACAGGTGTCTGTAATTCAGACTCCAACAGAGAAACGATGTTCAGAACGGACAAACAGTCACTCTGACCTGTAAAACCAGCAGCTCCATTGGAGACCAGTCAGACGGTTGGTGTAAGTCTTGTCTCTCCTGGTACCTACAGAAACCTGGAGAAGCTCCTAAACTTTTAGTTCACAGCATCAAAAACCCTTTACACTGGAACTCCATCAAGATTCGGTGGAAATGGAGCCGATCATGGAACTGGATTTTCGCTCTGAACATCAGTGTGGGGAGGGGGTCAGACTGAAGATACAGGAGATTATTTATTGTCAGAGTGCACATTGGATCAACAGTCAAACATTAATTTTGTGTTCACACAGTTATAGAAGATCCATTTGAAAACCCGTCCATTAGTCAGAAGTCACAGTGAACTGCACTGATACAGCTGAGAGATACTGCAGCTGCTCATGTATACAATCACACACAACACTGATCAACACAAACACTAATAACACAATATCATTATAAGCAACGTAATCTTGTGTTTCTGAAGAGAATGAGTCAGTGTTTTTAATAAGACTCATCATGTTTAGGTGTAATATATGATTCCTGTCCAATCCAAACTGAACGAACTGCATGCAGTCACTTCGGCTGTGTATCTGGGCGTGATGCTTTTCCATTTTGACCATAGAAATAATTACATTCTTACACAATTAACATCAGAATGACTGATTCTTGATAATGATTTATTATGGATTTTTATTTATATATATATCATATATGTTTTTCACTCACTTCTCCTACACAAATGTAATGGTGAGTTTGTCTGTGTGCTGCTTGACTACAGCAGAGTGAAACTGGTCTGTTTCAGTTCAGATCATGTAACCAATCAAACAGAGACACTGGGGAGTAATGGACTGTAAAATCTCATTTGCATTGTAATGAGGGGAATTGGAGTGATTGTGATCATCTCAGAATAGAAACGCTCTGTCTCCAGGAGCCATGTTCAAACCTATCAGAGCTTTATTTGACTAGATTTTACTGCTACTGATCGAGCTTCTGAAAAACACCTGGACAAACACTACATGCATCTTCATCTGTTAGTTGAATGATGTTGTCAGACACAAATGGAGTTTGTTGAGAAGCTTTATTG
>NW_024877034.1:0-1838 GCF_018340385.1 Cyprinus carpio
ATAAAGATATAGATTCTGTTGACAGGAGCAAGACTGGATAGGTTATATATAAGTAAGTCGAAAATAGAGTAACTAACACTAATATTTTACCAAATGGTTTTTCAGACCATCATATGGTTACTTTAGATTATAATGTTGTGAAAATGTCAAGACCAAAATTTTATTGCCATTTTAATGTAAACACTATTACAGGATACAGATTTTTATGAGAAATTCTGTAGTTTTGGGAAATTTGGACAGAGGAAAATAATTTGAAAATCGACTCAATGGTGGAGGTGGAAAAGCATTAAAGTTTTGTCAACAATTTTCTTATAATGCTACTGCTAAAATGAGAAGAAATGTGAAAATGTTGGAGTTTGAGATTAATTGAAATGGAAAAAAGAATGATTGAGGTTGTGAATGATGGTTCCGTGAATATTTTAAAAAAAGAAAAAATTGCATTGAAGCTGTCATTGTTGGAAACAAAGAGTGAAAAGTGCACTAGTTCGAGCTTAGAATATCATTAATTAAAGAAATGGATGCTCCAACTGCTTATTTTTTTGACTTGAACGGAAGGAAGCACAAAAAGAAATGTATGCTTCATCTTAAAAGGAAGAAATGGAAACTATTACTTCAGATCCAACAGAAATGAGTAGAACAATGGGCATTGAATTTTATAAAGAACTGTTTGGAAATATGGGCTGTGATGTTGAATCTATGGACCAGTTCTTAAGAGATCTTCCTAAATTAAGGCCTGAGGAAAAAAATTCAGTGGACGTAATGATTTCTTTTGATGAACTTTCAAGGCGGTCAAACAGCTCTCTACAGGAAAGTCATCAGGAATTGATGGTTTTGCCAGCAGAATTTTATAAAGCTTTTTGGGGTGTCTTAGGAGAAGATTTGTATGATGTATTTTGTGAATGTTTTAAAGAGGTTGTCTACCAAACAGCTGTCAAAGAGCTGTGTTATCACTTCTGCCAAAAAAAGTGGAGACCTAGGGCTTGTTGGAAGAATTGGCGACCAGTGTCTTTAATGTGTCTCTCGATTATAAAATTTTGTCTAAATGTTTAGCAAACAGACTAAAAAAGATTTTGCATGTTGTGGTGAAAAGTGAACAAACTTACTGTATTCCTGGGCGGACAATAATGGACAATATGTTTCTTATGAGAGATGTGATTGATTTATCTATTAGAAACAATCTTGATGTGGGTTTTTATCTATTGACTAAGAGAAAAGCTTTTGACCGGGTGGGTCATGAATACCTTTTTACTGTTTTAAAAACCTTTTGGATTTGGGGGAGAATATTATTTCTTGGATAAAAAATACTTTGTAATGAAGGATGGCTTCGGGTTATGCTTAAGATAGGAGGTGGTCCTGAGCTGTCCAATCCCTGTTAAAAGAGTGAATTAGGCAGGGATGTCCCCTATCAGGACAACTTTATATTTTAGCCATAGAACCCTTTACTGTGTGCTTAAGAAATGAGCTGCAAGGCTTTAATGATACCAGGAGATAATTCCAGGTCTAAGGTATTCTGTGTCTGCTTATGATGTGATGTAAATATTTTTATTTCTGGTCAAAATGATATTCAGATACTTTGTAAAAATTTCCTAAAACTTTATGAAAGTCTCTTCTTCCAGCCAAGGTAAACTGGGCAAAGTGTGATGGAGTTTTACTGTGGGGTCTTGGGATGGTACGGGAGACCACCTCTAACTTCCTGTGAAGAAGGATTGGGGAATGTGGGAAAAGGAAGGTTTTTTGAAGTTTTAGGGGTGTATCCTAGGCAACTGATAAGTATAAAAGAAAAGAAACTGGGAGGGTCTGCTTGGAAAGGTTGTTTGCTAAGTTGTCTAAGTGGAACT
>NW_024877035.1:0-1772 GCF_018340385.1 Cyprinus carpio
AAGAAAATCAAATCACACTCAATAAACTTTAGTCTAACAAGATCAGACTAAATGACAGACTGGTCACATTCCTAGTATAGGAGCCCAAATGACTTATTTGTTTTAGTAAGTGACTCTTTCTCCAGAACAATTTTTTTTTAGATGATCCTTTCTGTACTATGTGATATATGTGATGTCTCTCTCTGATGTCCATGTCCAAAACACAAATATGATTGGGTAAGAAATCGTCTCTATAATGTGAAATGTAAAGAATCTTGATATGGTGAATAGGAGCATCAATTACATGTGTGTATTATAATAGAGACAATGAAGTAGATCCACAAGCCTTGTCCCCTCACCTGCTCTCACCACCAGCCACTACGGTCCCCAATGATTAGACATTGCTTCTCACATCAAAGGCATAGAAACATGCACCATCATTTTCTTTTCTTACAGCAAAAAGAAGAAAATAAGCATCTTACATTTTATTGTTTTTTGCAAACTGACCCCAAATGTTTTTTATTGAGGAAAGAAAAAGATTTAACAGACCAAAATGACTGGCATTTTTTGTTTTCTTACCTCATGAGGGCATTCTGGTGAATAAAGATAGTGTGTTTGGTTAGGAAATGTCCACTTTATAGGACCACACCAGATTGAACTGTACTAAACAGTTCAGCATCTCACGTCTGTTCCTTCTCCTGATGTCCTGTCATGCAGTTTATCTTTGCTTAAGCTTTATCTGCTTGTGGATGCATCTGACTGCTTCCATTGTGAGAATTTGAAATTTGTTGCCTCAAAATAAAGTGAATAAGTATTGCCATATAGACTTTTTGATAAACTGTTTCAAATAAACCTTCATTCTTATGCTGTATATTTGACATAATATTGGTGACATCAGTCATTTGTATCTGTATGTGAACCAAAAACAATACAATGCACGCTTTAGCAACTCCTGATAGCTCATAGATACATTTTATTTTGCTGCCACCTACCGGTATCTCAGGTATTACAGTGTACATTGAGAAAATAAACCTTGTACAGCACAGGTAAATTATAGAAATTAGAACATATAATATGTTCTACACACCCTCTAGATAAAGGAATAAGTTCTTTAATTATATATTTTTTTCACTTGAAAGCCTCTGGTTGCAGCAGCTCACAGTATTTCTGGTAAAGTCTCTGATTTTATTGTACTGATGTTGGTCTCCTCAAGGATGACTGTTTTTCCCATCATGAGCCTGATATTGCAATTCCCAGCTTTCCTTCTTCTTGAAGGTTTATGTTCATCCAATATGACCACAGTATGTCACATCTTCAGTGTCATTTTCAGAACAGGTCACATTTTAATACTTTCTCATTTAGGCCCCAGCGAGGATTGAACAAGACCAGTGCTCTAACCACTGAGCTATGGAGCCTCCCCTGGTGACAGTCACTCATGTAAGTGACATAAAAAGCTCACTTTGAGTCAGCATAACAAAGACACACCTGAGTTGGCAGGCAGCCTGAGATGCCTTAACAGATATCAAAGCTAAGGGTGGCTCTAGTAGTTGGTGGAGCCTTTTAATTGTTGTAACATAGAATCCTTGCACATATTATGCCTATTTTAACATGTAAGAAAACATGGATATCAATCTTCTGTTTTATTCGGACATGATCATATTTCTGCATTTACTTTCTAGCCCACATAAATCACACACAAATGATCAGAAATAAAGAGTGGATCAGAATAGAATTATCAGTAAATATTTATCATCCTATTTCTGAAACACCTTCAGACATTTTCTGCCGATTAT
>NW_024877036.1:0-1809 GCF_018340385.1 Cyprinus carpio
GATGACTTGGGTCTGTCCCAATCCTCCTGGCCAGCAGAGAGTCATCACCCAAACATTGACAACTTTGTCACAACCTAATGTTAGCTGACACAATTTGTTTTCATTCCAGCTGGATGCCTGCACTTTACACACACACATACAAAAGGGCATTTATGGACATTGCAGGATTCCCTGGCGCTAGGTGTAATTGATGGAACACATGAGGAATAATTATAGCGCCTATCAGAGGATCTAGGCAGTCTTTGTTAACAGGAAGAATTTCCACACAGCATCACCGTGCAAATAGTGTTCAATGCGGCCTGTAAGATTTTGGACATTGTGGCTGAATGGCCAGGCTCCACACATGATGCGTAGAATGCTCTCCAAGAGTGGCATCAGACAGCTTTTTGAGAGACGCTATGTGCCAGCTTAATTGCCACTTGTTAGGGGACAGTGGCTACCCATGCAAACCATGGCTCCTTACACCTTACCTCCAGCCACGCCAAGGGCCCCAATTAAACATATAACAGGTAAGCCAAACAATACAAAAATCATGGAAATGAAATGCAAAGAATATGTTAGAGTATCCAAGTAGTGCAATGGCACAAGTAAATAATTAAAAAGTCTGTATGTTATTCTATTGTAGAGGCCACAAGAGACAACCAAGAAGCGATGGTGGAGGCGTGGCATGGAAGCCGGCAAGAGCTTTCATGTTCTCCACCGGAGAGGAGTGCGGCTGAGGCCTGAAAAGGTCAGCAAAGTCATCATAGTACATGCAATATTACACAATATTTGCAAGGTTAGACAAATTACCCAGAACATCTGGAGGATGGCCTGATGAGGATGAGGATAAAGACAACGATGAGGATGGTGGTGAAGAAGATATTCACATTCCACAAGGGAACCCTAGCCCAGAGTGGACTGCCTTACAGAGGCAAAAAGCTTACACAAATTTGCATTTCAGGCAAGCTGTAGCCCTATGTCATTTGAGAACTTGTATTGGTATTAAGAACTACCACAGTTTTTACTGCACATCACCTGCAATTGTTAAATGCAAGACACAGAACACAGTCTGTAAAATGGTTTATTTTTTAGATTTGTTTTAAAAGTGTACTCCTCCTGAAGGGAAAGGACTTTTGTTGTTCAAACGCCAGTTGTGAGTTGCAATCTTCCTCCTGCAGGGATGCTGTGAACAGGTGCTTGGTTAGGAATGGTGATCCATGGTACTTAGCTGCAGATGGTTCAAAATTGGCGCCCAATCTGTCGACAAACTTGATGGGCCGGTTCTTGTGATGGCGCTCCATTTTGGCCGCAGAGCCTAGTTTAATTGTGTTTTTGATTAAATTAATTTAATACAATGAGCATGGATAACACACATGAAAATGAAGCTTCTGCAATGAATAAACACTGTTGATATGGAATAACCCTGTGTGTCCTACCTTTGCTGCATTTCAAAGGGCCTGCATCATTGAAGTGTCAATGCCTGTTGGCAGCCGGTGACACTGACCTCAGAGTGTCCCAGGACTTGAAAAGACAGTGGTGTCGAAGCCACCTGGGACAAGCCGCTTTGCAGGTGGTCCACCCCCTAGAAAAAAACAGTCAATGAACACAGTACTTAGGCATGTGAAATGCTTTTTGCCAGCAGGAGACAGAGTTGCCACATTATGTGGTAGGCTATGAGTATTTTGCTCACCTGTGAGTGAGGAGATCCAGCAGTATTGCTGCAATCTCATCTTTTTTGCCTTGGACTGCAGCACATACCACTGCTGCCTCTCCCACAATCGTCGCCTATCCGCACACCACCAGTGGAAAGAGGCATTGATTGTTTGG
>NW_024877037.1:0-2236 GCF_018340385.1 Cyprinus carpio
GCAGATCAGACATTGCATGTTTAAGTTAGTGTAAAAGAAGTAATTTCCTGTTGCCAGCAGGTGGCTAAGACTATAAACAAATATTGGCCTAAAGATGAGTTCAGGCCAGGATGCATATCAAATACAAGAACTTTGGGCAGACCGGATATTGCATGTTTAAGTTAGTTTTAAAACAAGTAATTTCCTGTCGCCAGCAGGTGGCGGTATGATTATAACTGAAATATTGGCCTTAAGATCTGTTGAGACCAGGAATCTTATCAAACATGTGAAGTTTAGGGCAGATCAGACATTTCATGTTTAAGTTAGTTTAAAATAAGTCATTTCCTTTTGCCAGCAGGTGCGCTATAAGTATAATTGAATATTGGCCTTTAGATGTGTTCAGGACAGGACTCTTATAAAATGTGTGTGAAGTTTGGGGTAGATTGGGCATTGTGCATGAGTTACAACAACTTCCTTTTTAATAATTATTAATAGCATGCTTTAGCTCTTAGTAAGTGTTTGCTAGCATTTTTTGAGAATATTTCTAGCATGTTGTACTGTAATGGCATATTTTACTGTGTTGCTAATAGTGCATACCAGTGTAAAAGATGTGACTTGCTGTTGCCAGTGGGTGGCGCTATATCTATAACCAAATATGAGCATGTAGATATCTTCAGGCCAGGGCTCTAATCAAACTTGTGACGTTTGAGGCAGATTGGACAATTGTAATGCGAGTTACAGTAATGTTCTGCAACACTGCATTAATAGCATGCTTTAACACTGAGCTAAGTGTTGCTAGCATGTTTTAGCGTAGCTTCTAGGATTTTGCCAGCCTAATAAACACTTCTTGATGCTTTTTATTATTTTTTCATGCTGCAATCACACACTTAACAGAAGTGTCACACGACGCCTTCGTAATTTATAAAGCAGGTGGCACTATATGGCCTATAACCGAGAATCTGGGCATGTTGATGTGTTCAAGGCGGGACTCTTACTCAAAATCGTAGTGAGGGTTTGGGGCAGATTGGACACTGTATGCATGAATTCACAGTAACTTCCTGTTTCACTGCAATAATAGATGCTTTAGCATTTAGCTAAGTGTTCTTTAGCATTTTTTTGTATGTTTTCTAACATGTTGTCCGGTGTATTTAGCACTTCCCGAAACTTTTTAATATGTTCCTAGGAGTGCATAACAGTGTCAACCATGTCACTTCCACTGTTACCAGCAGGTGGCGCTATGACTATAACCGAATCACGGGCATGTAGATTGTTTTCAGGACAGGACTCTTGTCAAATGTTTGAAGTTTGGGGCAGATTGGACACTGTATGCATGAATTACAGTAACTTCCTGCTTCACTGCAATAATAGATGCTTTAGCATTTAGCTAAGTGTTGCCTAGCATGTTTTGAGTATGTTTCTAACATGTTGTCAGTGTATTTAGCACTTCCGAAACTTTTAATATGTTCCTAAGTCCTTAGCGAGGTGTCAACCATAATCACTTCCTGTTACCAGCAGGTGGCGCTGACTATAACTCGCCGAATCACGGGCATGTAGATTGTGTTCAGGACAGGACTCTTGTCAAATGTTTGAAGTTTAGGGGCAGATCCGGACATTGCTGGCCTGATTACAGCAACAACTGCTTTTTCACTGCATTAGTAGCATGCTTTAGCATAGCTGGAAGTGTTGCTTCAGCATGTTTTTAAGTATGTTTCTAGCATGTTTCCAGCCTGGCCCCAACACTTGTTGACACTTTTAATATGTTCCTAGAGTACATAACGGTTTTAACCATGTCACTTCCTGTTGCCAGCAGGTGGAAGCTATGACTATAGCTATACCTATCACACACATGTGAAGTTTGGAGACGAATCGATCATTGCTTGCCTGAGTTACAGCAACTTCCTGTTCTGGCCGACATCAAAATTTTTGTCAGGCACGCCAGGGACACACACCTTAATGAAAACTCAAAACCTTAGCAATTTAACATCCTGGGTCCTATGATGACCCTCACCAAATTTGAGAAGACAATCCGGTTTAAACTGTAGGAGGATTTAGTCAGAAAATCACGAGCATGGAAATGGCAAAAACCTGCACAAAAATCCTACAGGAAATTCAAAAATAACTTACTTCCTGTTGGGTTTTAGTTTTGTAACAAGAAGACTTTTTTGTAGATAATGGGTGTGCTTTGCGTGTGGCCGAGACCCGAGCTGTCAGCATAAGCGCCACCCGCTGGCATCAGAAAAAAAACTGTGCCCAGTGG
>NW_024877038.1:0-1994 GCF_018340385.1 Cyprinus carpio
CGTTTTGCTTTTACCAGATCTGTTCATTAAGATGCCAAAAATACATCTGAGGCTGTATCACCGGCAAAGCTTTGAAATATTTGCACCAAACTTTGTATGTGCCATTGTCACGTCACACTGACCATGCCACATCAATTTGGTAACAGCGCCACCTATTGGTCAAGACTAATAAATCATTCATTAACCATCAATAAGTACATTTATATAAATGCTTGTAACTTTTTTGTGCATTAGCCTATTGCAGTGAATCTGATCTCAAAATATTCCTTGGCTTATGCCGACAACATAGATACCAAATATACCACAGTAAAGCTGAACTTCCTGTCCGCCATTTTTGATTTTATGTTGAAACCTACTTTTCGAACTCCTCATCAATCCATCAGTCCGATTTTCACCAAAAATTGAATACAGATGATCTTCCAGACTGTGCTGACAAAAATGTTATGGATTTTGTATCGATGGAGCAAAAGCCGTTTTCACATGAAGCTCTAGCTGACAAATTTCAGGCATGATGCCAAAAATGACACTTCAGCCTGTATCTGCCAAAATGCTTTGGCATACTGACGCAAACTTTGTGTGTGCCGTGTGTCACCTCACGCAGAACACACCAAAATAATTTGATTACAAGCGCCACCTGTTGGTCCAAAAGTGATAAGCCATTTAATCATAATACTAGAGGCTTGTATTTATTATTTCTCCGCCTTTTCAATTACAATCATCCTAAAATGAAAGTTCAGTACTCATTTATTCTGCACATTTGGTCTGATGCTCCGTATGCCAAGTAGCAGCTCCTCAATTTGCCTCTGGAGGCTGGCCCCTTAATTGCTGCTTGCAGCTATATTTCTTCTCTTCTTCTTCTTCTTCTTCTTCCGCTTGCGCCAAGTCTATGGCGGCCCATAGAATTGTTGGCAGAAAAGTTATATATTTAGCAGACTGATGAGGGGACAGTGTCAGCATTAACCATAAGCGAATTTGGAGTCTCTAACTCCAACTCTCTAAGCATACCACTTGTCCAAAATTTCAATATTTTTATGTTAATAACTTTTGAACCGTAAGCCAAAAAATTTTTATTCTTTTTTCCTCTGAATCCATGGCTCATGCCAGTCAGATGAATTCCCAAAATTCAAAAATGCGCAAGGTTTAGTTTTTTAGCTATTTTCAATTGTTGAAAAACCTACTTTTTCGAACTTCGTCCTAGACAGTTAGTCCGATTTTTCATGAAAAGAGAATTGGCTCGGATCATCTTCAGACCATGCTGGCAAAAAGTTGTAAGTTTTCACCGTGTCGATATCTGAGAGAAAGCGGTTTTCGTTTAAGCGCTCCAGCTTGAATTTGCTGGAAGGATGCCAAAATGTATCTGAGGTTGTATCTTTCGGCTGGGTTGACATATTTACACCAAGCTTTGCATGAAGGCCATTGTCATCCTAAATTGATCACCGTCATCAATTTGGTAACAGCGCCACCCCTATTGGGTCTGGGTAATAAACATTCATTAATTCTTGATATTAGCATTTTTGAAAATTTCATAACTTTTTGGTTTATTTGACCCTATTGTAATGAAACTGATCTCAAAAATATTCCTTGGGTCATGCCGACAACACATATCAATTATGTCGCATAATAAGCCCGAACTTTCTGTAGCCATTTTGATTATGTTGAAAACATACTTTTTGCACTCATCAACCCGTTGGTCGATTTTCTCACCCAAGAATCAAATCAGATGAATCTTCAGACTGTGCTTTTAATAAAGTTGTGGATTTACGTGTCGAAAGACAAAACCGTTTTTTCGTGCAAGCTGTTGTTATAAACTTTAAGCACTATGTCAAAATGACTCTAAGGCTATATATCTCTTCAGCTTTGACATACTGACGCAAACTTTGTATGTGTGCAATAGTCGCCACTGACCGAACCACACTAATTTGACAACAGCGCCACCTATTGGTCAAACGTGATAAGCCAATAAATCCTATTACTAGTTGTTGTCTTTATTGTTT
>NW_024877039.1:0-1159 GCF_018340385.1 Cyprinus carpio
GAAACTGAAACATTAGTTCATGATCATAAAACTAAGAAACTTACTGAAATCTGTTTTTCAGCATTGCAAAAAACATTTCATTTAAGATGTTACAAACAACCTTAATGTTGGAATCCTTTAATCTTATCCTGGCATCATTCACTAACAGAGAGAAAGAAGGTATTCAGCAATTGTCTGCTTTCTTTCTGTTCATTTGCTTAGTTGCACTAACAGAGTGTTACTGTTCACAGAAAGCGCTAAAATGAGCGTCTTATGCATATAAACTCAAACATTAGTTCATGATCATAAAACTAAGAAACTTACTGAAATCTGTTTTCAACATTGCAAAAACATTTCAGTTAAGATGTTACAAACAATCTTAATATTGGAAAACCTTTAATCTTATCTTGGTACAAAGCATCATTCACTAACAGAGAAAGAAGGTTTTCAGCAATTGTCTGCTTTCTTTCTGTTCATTTGCTTAGTTGCACTAACAGAGTGTTACAGTTCACAAAAGAGTTAAACTAAGTTTTCTACTTGCTCGAACATAAGTTCAAGATCATAAAACTAGTAACTCACTGAAATCTGTTTTCTGCATTGCAAAAACAGTTCATTTAAAGATGTTAGAAACAACTCACTGGCAAGCTGTAGACTTAATTTTGTAAAAAGCATCATTCTCGAACAGAGAAGGAAGTTTTTCAGCACTTGAGCGCTTTCATTCAGTTAATTTGCTTAGTTGCGCTAACAGAGGGTTTCTGTTCACAGAAGCGTTAAACTAAGCGTTTTATACTTAGTAGCTCTAACACAAATTCATGAGCTTAAAACAACTAACGCATTAAAATCTGTATTTCTGCATTGCTATTGATATTTCATTTCACATGATAGAAACAACTTTCAGGTGACAAAGCATTAGTCTTAACAGTGCATAAACCAACTTTCTCTAACAGATAAAGAAGGTATTCTGCATGTGCGTCCATGCATTCTGTTCATTTGCTTAGGTGCACTAACAGAGTGTTACTGTTCACAGAAGAGTTAAACTAAAGCGTTTTCTACTTAGTAGCTCATACATAAGTTCAAGATCATAAAACTAGTAACTCACTGAAATCTGTTTTCTGCATTGCAAAAACATTTCATTTAAGATGTTACAAACAACTTTACTGTAGGCAGAGCTTTAGTCTTA
>NW_024877040.1:0-1212 GCF_018340385.1 Cyprinus carpio
TTCTCTGTTAGTGAATGATGCCAGGATAAGATTAAAGGATTCCAACATTAAGGTTGTTTGTAACATCTTAAATGAAATGTTTTTGCAATGCTGAAAACAGATTTCAGTAAGTTTCTTAGTTTTATGATCATGAACTAATGTTTCAGTTTCTATGCATCAGACGCTCATTTTAGCGCTTCTGTGAACAGTAACAATGTGTGTGTGTGCAACTAAGCAAATGAACAGAAAAAAAAGCACACAAGTGCTGCAAACATTCTCTCTCTGTTAAAGGATGATGCTTTGTACAAATTGAAGACTAAATCTTGCCCACATTATAGTTGTTTCTAACATCTTAAATTAAATGTTTTTGCAATGCAGAAAACAGATTTCAGTGAGTTACTAGGTTTATGATCTTGAACTTATGTTTGAACTACTAAGTAGAAAACGCTTAGATTAACTCTTCTGTGAACAGTAACACTCTGTTAGTGCAACTAAGGAAATGATCAGAAAGAAAGCGCGCAAGTGCTGAATAACTTCCTTCTCTGTTCGAGAATGATGCTTTGTAAAAAAAGTTAAGTCTAAAGCTTGCCTACAGTAAATTTGTTTGTAACATCTTAAATGAAATGATTTTGCAATGCAGAAAACAGATTTCAGTGAGTTACTAGGTTTATGATCTTGAACTTATGTTTGAACTACTAAGTAGAAAACGCTTAGATTAACTCTTCTGTGAACAGTAACACTCTGTTAGTGCAACTAAGCAAATGAACAGAATGCATGCCCGCACATGCAGAATACCTTCTTTATCTGTTAGAGAAAGTTGGTTTATGCACTGTTAAGACTAATGTTTTGTCACCTGAAAGATGTTTCTATCATGTGAAATGAAATGTCAATAGCAATGCAGAAATACAGATTTTAATGCGTTAGTTGTTTTAAGCTCATGAATTTGTGTTAGAGCTACTAAGTATAAAACGCTTAGTTTAACGCTTCTGTGAACAGAAACACTCTGTTAGTGCAGCTAAGCAAATTAACTGAATGAAAGCGGCGCAAGTGCTGAAAAACTTCCTTCTCTGTTCGAGAATGATGCTTTATGGACGCACATGCAGAATACCTTCTTTATCTGTTAGAGAAAGTTGGTTTATGCACTGTTAAGACTAATGCTTTGTCACCTGAAAGTTGTTTCTATCATGTGAAATGAAATGTCAATAGCAATGCAGAAATACAGATTTTAATGCG
>NW_024877041.1:0-1512 GCF_018340385.1 Cyprinus carpio
CCGAACCCTGGTTTTAGATCAGTGTTTCCCCAACCGCTCCTGGAGGCCCCCAATAACACTGCATGAATGTGTTCTATGTCACCTTAATCAAAACACACCTGATTCAGATCATCAGCTCATTAGTAGAGACTCCTGGGCTGATCTGAATCGGGTGTCTCAGACAAAGGGTCTCATATTTTTTTAGATGACTCTCCCTTTAACCAAACACACCTTGGATTCTCGGATGCATCAGCTCGCTAGTGAAAGACTCCAAGACCTCAGGGTGGATGCATCCCAGGAGAACTCTCCATAAAACAGCAACCACGGCATCTGCAAGAGCAGACCCTCAGGGGGAGCCAAGACAAAGCCCTCATTCCTTTTTCTGTTATTCATCACAATAGCTTCAGCAATCCCCTGAAAAGGGGAAGCACACCCGCTTTCTGGAACGCACTGCAATACCAGGCCGATCATTGGAGTGGACGAGCAAGCCCCGGCTCCAGCTCCGTGATCCAAAAATCAATTTATGTATGTAGTCCCGGGTGGGGGCGTTATCAGATATTAAACTGATAAGAACAGATACCCACATGATCTTAGCCAAAGGCGGCGATGCTGCAATGGTGCAGCGGGGAGGGAAAGCGGGACATGGCCGCGCCCATCACGGCTTTGGTAAGTCAGGGGGGAGCCTGAGGCTGCTGGGGGACGGTAGGACCCTCCCCGCCTGCACCGAAGCCTCGCCCGACGCCCGGGACGGTGGTTCTGCTGCTACGATATACGATTGCCAGAATCCGCAACGCACTGCTTCCATATTACCGCGCCTCTGATGTCATCGGAAATCCTCTGGCTCGGTTTGAATCCAGAAGGTCTGAATTGGCAGTGGTCGTTTCTACGAATTTTCGCCATTCTTTTGGATTTTGCTCTAAAACCTTCTTTTAGTGGCATCCCGGCACTGCGGTACTTTGGCCCAGTCCAACCGAGCCAAAGCAGCACAGAAAAGATTCTTCTGGATTCTGACGGTCAATATCACATCCAAAAAAAGTGTAAATTCCCATCCACTGACTTGGCGATGGGCGGCCCGCAAAACTTCTGATAGCCGGGTCAGTGTGGACCAGGTTGCTAAAATGGCTGTAGCCAGAGAGGATTTAGAATCACTTAACCCAATCGGCACGCCTATGGCGGGCTCAGCTCTTTTGTCATGTGAAAGGTTGCTGTCGACTCGGACTCACTTTTGGCGCTGTGATAAGGTTAAAGAATAAATGAAATAGGAAATGAAAAAGGACACAACAATCATTTGTAAAACAGCTAAGCCGGTCAGGTCTAGGCAGAGCGGTTCTCCCGATCGATCCTGCTTGGAAAAGTTGATTTGTCTGTTAGAAGAAATTACGGAACCCACACTCCACGCCCGTGCGTCGCGATTTTGCTTTCAGAGCGGCTTAACTACGTGACTTTTTTTTTTTTTTTTTTTAAAACAGCTCACAGCATTCTGAACAGCTCTCTGGATCATTGAGAACCCGAAAAGTAAGCCAGAACAAACGC
>NW_024877042.1:0-1805 GCF_018340385.1 Cyprinus carpio
CCTAATAAAACTGGTCCATTGATCCAACTGGAACTTCTGGCTATGTCTCCATCTGCTCTGAGATAAAATATTATAATCTGCATAAATCACTTGGGGTAACGAAGCATCCCGCCGCCCCATCAGAAGCAAATTAGGGAGTAACAGGATCCAAATCATCAAGCACTAGAAGAGACATATCCCTAAAAGGTTTGGAATTCCAATATTTCTTCAACCTCCACCAATACAGTTGTTCTAACCTCTCAGTAACTACTTGACTTCCTAAAACAGATCGAAGTGCACTTTGATGGATCGGATTTCCTCTCCCACGTTCCTCCAAAAGGTGGAGCATAAGGAGGATTATAGGTGAATTTGATCTGATGATCTGACAGCTTTTCTTGTAAGACTGGACTTAATTGGTCAAAGGCACTTTCAGTTCACTTTCACCCCCATGAAAATTAGTTCCTTGATCACAGATCACTTCATAAGGTTGTCCTCTTCGAGCTACAAAACGACGGAGTGCCATTAAAAATCCATCAGTACCAAGACTAGTCAGCAGTCTCAAATGAACACATCTAGTGGTCTGACATTTGGAAAAGTAATTCTATCGCTTCTCAGTCTTACGACCAGACTTGATCACAAATGGCCCAAAACAGTCCATTCTGTGGACCAGAAGGAGGTTTGAACAGATTGAGCTTAGATGGAGTGGTGACGTACATCATCCTAGGAACTATTGGTTTTCCTTTCCATTTTGGCACACTCCAGACACTTTCTTTGATATTATTTCTCTCACAGCTTGTCTGCAACACTAAAATCCAGTGGTAAGCGCTGAATGATGAGTATACACTCATCCCCTATCTCAGGACCCGGCCAATTTGGCATCTACAGACGCAATCAAAAAAGCTGAGCGCATAGAGAGTCTCTTGAATCAAGAGTCACTGGATGAATAGTGCAGTCGCCGGTTCTTGTGACTATCAATCGAAGTACGCCCTCCCTTTCTCTAATAACTTCAGCAATGGGATCGAACTCCCGTGCAAGATTGTACAATCGCACTACTAGGATGGAACACTTTTCCCACTCCTCGCAATGCAATTCATACCTCTCTGCAAAGTCTTTTCCTCTGAGCTCAATCGCAACAGGAGAAGTTCAACCGGAGCCTTGTCCAGCAAAGAGTTAACTGCCACAGCTTCAACAAGCTTGCCATTCTACCTACTCTGTGTATTGCTGAACATCAAGATTCACAAAGTTATCTTCAACATCAGTAAGGCCACAGAACAGAGTCTTCCTTAACTCTGTAGCATCAGAGTTTTCAATCATACCCAGGGAATTCTTTTGGCCACTGATCAGGTCAGAATAAAGTAGTACTTATAATGATTAGGTTTGCTGATCAGTCAGATTCTTGCCCCTATGATATCATCAGCTGGATTGCTAGTAGTATTAACATAACGCCATTGATCAGAGCAGAGTACTTAAGATTTCTGTACGTGTTTGCAACAAATACTTTATAGCCGCAAGTCTCTAACGTAATCCAGTTGGAGTACTGTCATTGAGTCAGACCACAGTATTGTTTGTTGAATGAGCAGATCAAGCTCCTCTGCAACAGATTTGCCAATTGAACCCCCGGTGAGGCAGCACACAATGTCTAGACGAGGGATAGAATTGGGCTTTTCGAGGTGCAACCCTTGGGCGGGCCATCACAAAGGAACAGAATTCCCTCTCCTGATTGACATTCCTTAAGTAAAGGGCCCCTGACCACATAAAACCAAATTTTGAGCTCACAAAAAGTGCACTTTCCCCCCTAAGGAATTTCCTCAGTCAACAGACCAAAG
>NW_024877043.1:0-1816 GCF_018340385.1 Cyprinus carpio
GGAACCAAAAACGAGAGCTGATTGAGGAGAAAAAACCAGCTAATAAGGCAGTTTATTCAATACCATACAAAAAGTGGTTACGTATTTATGCCATTGCTTCATGGCAGTGAAAGGAACCAACCAGCCTAGGATAGAAAGTGACAGAAGAAGATGAGGAAGTAACTCCACTAATAGCTGTTAATCTTTTAATGTTAGGAAGTTTTAGTTATAATGTAATGATGGTTCATTCACTTTAACTGTTGGATAGCATTGTTCTGAGTTTTCTCATTTTGTTTTCTATAGACCAGAACAATGTGGACCAGGCGATTGTGGAGAGAGAGGAGACCATGGAGATGGAGGAAGTGATACCATCATGTTGGGTTAAGAATGGTGGTGTATTGTGGCCTGCCTACACAAGTGAGCTGCGAGAGCATTGAAGGCCTGCAAAAGACCACCAGAAGAGAGTCATGGGCTGTGAAATTCCCGTTAATAAAAAGTAAGATTCAGTCAGGTATGGGTTTTGTAAGGCAGTAGACTGTGTGTCATATATGAGGCGTAAGGCAAATTTCAAATAGTCAACACATACATATGGACATTTCTTTTATTTTTCTCTTTTACAGTATGAACATTTAAGTATCTCAATCTGTCCCTTATGTATGTTTGGTAAATTTCTGCCTCCTATTATGTCAGTTTTGCTTGGTGTATTTTGGGGAGACTGTCTTATTGTTTGGCTTTTAATCTCTGAACAACAGCAAACAAACCATAAAATTAAAAGTGCAACCAAATATTAGAAGCACAAACATCAAATAAACCAGTCTCATCCAGGAAAAAAACAACAACAAAAATATTTCTTTTCTTGAGAGGGAACAGGAGGAAGTAAAAGTTTATTTAGTCCCGCCCCCCTCCTTCGCCAAAATCATATCATATGCAATCAAAAAGAACACATTGTCATTCAATAGCCTGTTTATTGTTGACTGCTATAAAGATGATATCCCGCTTATAACAAACAATATTTTATAACATTTTGGCTTTCAATTTTAGGTTGTATAAGATTCACTTCCATTGTATGTATTTTACCGTCATTAAATAAAATCTTCTCGACAAAGGAATGAATGCTGGAAGGCATGATTTCGTCTTCAACAACTGCTGAATGAGGAAGGGCTCAGAAGAGGAGTTAAGACTCTAAGAGGAGGCCAAAAAAAAAAATGCATCCCGGAATCACCAAACTGGAAAAGGGTGCATCTTCACTTATTTGGTCATTTGTACGTCAGGAAAAAAGTTTCTTCTTCAGTGTTGTGGAATATTACATTTTGTGTAATTGTCTATCAAATATTTAGTTTGACTTTTTCCCTTTTTTAGATGAACCATCTGTCAATGAAAAACAGTCAAAAAGAATCTTCTCCAAGTCTTATGATAAAAAGCACAGGTATGCAACAAAAAAATTGGTTTTCAAATTTATTTTCATAATCGTCACAACAAGAGGGGGTTGAGTAGGGCTTTTCAACCTTCAATTCCGACCAACGTCAGTTCAAACCAGACAGTCAACACAGGTATGCCTAATTGTTTGAAAGATGACTACTGTCTTACAGAATGCTTATTACTAATTTTAGGTGAAAAGGCTACAAAGAAGATTCGAAAATTTATTCCTTGTGAAGGTATGTGTTAATTTACAGGAACCAATGCACTGATGGCAATGTCTACATGACCCCAAGGGCTACATCATTGTAACACTGTATTTTTAGAGTAAACCAACTAAAGGATCTCCACAGATAGTTTGATCGTCAGGTGCAGGTTGGTAGCAGGAACATTTAAAGTAAAACGGTGAAATAGACCACAT
>NW_024877044.1:0-1907 GCF_018340385.1 Cyprinus carpio
AAGTAATCACTGAATCTACTTAGAAAGAAACTTGTAAATACAACTAGTTTGTAAAATTTGTTTGGTTTATCGATTAGGCTGGCATATGAACTTTCAGTTGGATCGCATTGGATTAAACTAAACATCTTAAATAAACCGAACCAAAATTATCGATGTGATGGACAAAGCTGTTGACACAGCTATGTGGTTGGCACAAAAACATAATGAATACAGTTTTACATAGTGAATACGATCAGAAATTGTCGGCCTTCTCTATATATATATATATATATATATATATATATATATATATATATACTCTCTCCTCTCAAATATAAACCATTATTAATTGGTACAATAGTTTTATGGTTTAAAATAAATGTTCTTAATTTCCTCCATTGCTTCTGTAAAATAAATAGACAACCAATACGATTTAAAGCTTATTGGCAGGTGTGCACTAGCTGTTGCTACTTCCCCTAAAGATCCTTAAGAACTTGGGAATATTTAATAGCTTTTTTTAGTAATTAGAAAGTAAAAACAAAATAGGAGCCAGAGCAATTAATATATACCTACAGAACTCTTGTAATTTCTTCAACTTCCGGCCTGCCAGCTAACATGAGAAAGCTACTAGAAGGAGAAAGAAGAATTTCCTATTTTTTTTTTAGAAGAAAGAGAATTTGTCAGCTTCGTTTCATCCTCGTAGCGCAGTCTCTGCATCGCAATGTAGATGCTCGCGGAGTGTTCAGGACGGGGAGGACCGGGCAACAACTTCTGAACTTCAGATGGCAGCACAACTTCGGTATATTGGTAACCGCCTGATGCTACATTCTACATTATGCATAAATCATTGTAGGCGCAAAACTTAAACTAAAATAAATTTATTTTTTATAGCGTGTTGAAAATGAGAAAGGACAGAATTTGTAGATTTAAGCGGAAGTATAAATTCTTTAATACAACCATCAATTTAAGGACAGTTTTCTTACTTGCTACATTACAGACATCGAAGATTTTACCAAACATTGTTTCGGAATATACAGTTTATGCGGAGATTTCAACCAGTTGCTAAAGATCTTGATTTGTCATCTAAAATTTAACCGCGTCGCCTTATGCCCGCCTGCCCTCTAGAACATGCAGGTATTCTGGATTATGTTCACCATCGCTGGTGTCATCCCGGAGATGAACTTATCATGATACGATATGCTTCATTAGAGTTATTGCCTAGCACCGATCTCACCACTGTTTCTTACTCATGCAGTGGGAGGTATAAAATTCCAGCATTGTTGCATTAGCGAAAGTGAGGAGCTCAAAGCCGCTCGAAACTATCACCTGATTAAAACAGCGGAAACTCTACCAGAAGTGGCTCCCAATTACCAGCATCTCTGCTCTGATTGGCTAGCCTGGACACCAAGCTGCTGACCACATACAGTACCAACGAATCCATTCCATCAGGTAATATGGTAGCTTGCAAATAAAGTAATTCCCAGAAGAATACCCTTTGAGGTTTCACCGCCCTGCCTACTTTGTAGTTTTGGGGAGCCCTGCAATAGGAATCCATTTTTTTGTGTTCATTCCCAGAGTAGCAATCTGAAAAATCCTTAAGCGAATAGATTTGAGTATCCACATGCATAAATTTACTGAATTTTGGTGAGCAAATATCTACTCTACATTTAAATAGCCATAAATGCGAGGCGCCAGAACTGCTACTGATGGGAGGCAGCTAAAGACCTGACATTTCCTCTGCGTATTTAGTGCCTCTGGTTGCGTTACCAAATGTGCAGCTGGGAATATGCTGCCTTGGTCCGTAGATACAGGCTTGGGAAGATGATGCAGAGGGAATGAGAAATTTTCGATGATTTGCAGCATCAATGGGCTATGAATTTAAGCCTCACTCTTTCTCAAATGCAGGCTATTTTACATGTTTCTGATTC
>NW_024877045.1:0-3134 GCF_018340385.1 Cyprinus carpio
TTGCTGAACCACAGACAACTTCAGAAGCGTCTCACCTGGGCTGAGAAGAGAAGAACTGGACTGTTGCCCAGTGGTCCAAAGTCCTCTTTTCAGATGAGAGCAAGATTTTTTGTATTTCATTTGGAAACCAATGTCCTAGAGTCTGGAGGAAGGGGTGGAGAAGCTCTCAGCCCAATTTGCTTAGAAGTCCAGTGTTAAGTTTCCACAGTCTGTGATGATTTGGGGTACAATGTCATTCGCTGGTGTTGGTCCATTGTGGGGTTTTTTTGAAAACCAAAGTCACTGCACCTGTTTACCAAGAAATTTTGGAGCACTTCATGCTTCCTTCTGCTGACCAGCTTTTGTAGATGCTGATTTAATTTTCCAGCAGGATTTGGCACCTGCCCACACTGCCAAAAGCACCAAAAAAGTTGGTTAAATGACCATGGTGTTAGCATGCGCTTGACTGGCCAGCAAACTCACCAGACCTGAACCCCATAGAGAATCTATGGGGCTATTGTCAAGAGGAAGATGAGAAACAAGAGACCAAAAAATGCAGATGAGCTGAAGGCCACTGTCAAAGAAACCTGGGCTTCCATACCACCTCAGCAGTGCCACAAACTGATCACCTCCATACCCGCAGCTGAATTGAGGCAGTAATTAAAGCAAGAGGAGCCCCTACCAAGTATTGAGTACATGTACAGTAAATGAACATACTTTCCAGAAGGCCAACAATGCACTAAAAATTATTATTATTATTATTATTTTGGTCTTATTTGAGATGAATTACTGAAATAAATAATAGACTTTTCCGCGACATTCTAATGTATGCACCACACTGGTTCCTGCACTGGAGCCCGGACAAGGGGTGACTCCCTTTAAATCGGACCATCAGTAAGGTGGTTACTATGAACCATAGAACCAACCAAAAACATCATAGGTCCAGCATAGGAGACTGTTATGCAAGAAGTTCCCACCTAACCTTGGTCAGGTGGAGAGCTGGTGGTTACAAGGAGAAGTAGGAAGAGGGAAGGATAAGAGCAGACAAAACCCAAGAGGAGCAGTAGATACTCAAAGTGCAACTTCAAAACAAGAACAGTCAGTGAAGACGAGAACAGAATGATGTGTTCCTGGGGCCTATTTATCTATGGTCGCACCGGTAGTGAAGTGAGGGGCTGTCACTTGACCTTGCTTGTTGGTGTTTTCATCTTAGCTTCAGACACGGGTCCTGGCAGTGATTCCCCTATAGGCCCCTAGGGATACAGTTCTAAGTTTCCTTGAAGGTAAAACTATGATACAGCACATGATGATATCCTGTTAGCCTGCACCCAGGCGCTGGCATCCTCAACTCGCCTTGTTTGCGTGTCAATATTTACGAATGGATTAAGCGAAATGGGACAAATTTAATCTTGACAAACTATATATCATTATAAAGATCTATTATAAAGATCTAAGCCTCAAGCATCGGCCGACAGATGGCTAATCTTTCAATGGAAAGCTTATAAAGACTGTATTTGCTACATTTGTGTAAGCAGTACACATCAAAACATGAAGAATGAAATCACAGTACATACCAGATTAGTCCCGTAATAGCAAGTCATAAACACATCCACAGCTGTAAATCCCGGTATAGTTAGAAAGGTAAGGGTCCACTGAGCGACATCTCATGGAGACACGTTTAGTCCAACGAAGCAAATAACGTTGTAATATGGATGATAATTCCTTTGTTTATGTGTTTCAGTTCTTCAGGGACAGAATTGTTTGTGTCCGTTATGGAATAACTCACGCTCAGAAACGGCATGGTTTTGTAGCGTACAGTGTCACAAACAGAATGAGACGATCCACTAAAAAAAAAGAGTGAAAGATAGGCGGAAGATTGTTTATTTGAATCTGGCGCTGTCTCGTTGCTCGTGACGCGCGCTCTGACGCACCTGTCATCTGATGGAGGCGGAATTAGCGATCGTCTTTTTTTCTTTCTTTCTTTTATTATTTTTTTTTTTCAACATTTTTTATATATGTGTGAGTGTGTTTTATGTTGAATGTGCCTGTATCTGCATGATTACCATCTGTTTGAGTGCAAATCAGCTCGCTATTACTATGCAATCACAGCTATCGATGTGAACGCCATCTATATGAATAGAGTGCGATTTATTGACTTTATGGTGCATTTATATGATTACCATCTCTATAACTGTCCATCAGCACCATCAGCTCGTATGTTTTCATTTGTATCTTTCATTGTAAATGCTGCATTTCTAGCAATCTCAGGATGTTCTGTAATTGGCATACAAAGTTAAATCTTTTTATTGTTCTTATGTTTTTCTTACTCAAATTATTCTTTATTGTATTTTTCCTAGTGCACAAATAAATAACTTATTTTGATGTCTAAGTTTCTGTCTAGTGTTTTATAATTGCTAAAAAAAAAATATGCAGTGGTGGTTTGTAGAACCCTTCAATACAGTTAATGCTAAGGATAACTATTTTTGATATTTGTGGGGTTGGGGGCTAGAAATAGTGGTCAGAAAAATGGTTTTAGGAATCTCATTTTTCATGGTATCTCCTTCAGATTTGAAATAGAAACTCATGAGACATTTGACTTTCAACCCATTACTTTTCTAGATTGCTCCAGGACTGATTTCATGTATTTTTATTACAAAAAAAATCAGTGTGGTAAAAAAAAATTTCAAGGCACTTTTCGAGTGTCTATAACTTTTAATATTTTGAACCTTATCAACTCGGCTGAACAAAAGTACAGCCCAAAGGGTCTTCTTTCCAAAAGACACCTAAATTATGTGTATAACACACTGAAGTAAGGAACTGTTAAAATTTTTAAGTTAGGTAGGGCAATTTATAGCTTGTGAGTCCCATAATGGGGGGGTGCTGGCTAACAGGTTGAAAGCATATGAATGTTAAACCTGCTAGGAAAAGGAATGTTAGTTATGATTAATTAAAATATTACATCACATGCACATCTGTTGATCAGTCATGGTTCTTCTTGATGTTTCTTTCTCTTCTGCTTGAATATCTCTATTCATCTTCATTTTATCTCTATTCTTTCATGTTGTCCAGCTCGTCTACTGTCATCAGGACAATACAGAAAAGCATAGAGATTGTGAAGTTGGTAAGCAAAGCTATGATACAGTTAGGTTAATTAA
>NW_024877046.1:0-2252 GCF_018340385.1 Cyprinus carpio
TCAGGCAGAAAAGTCACTTTCCAAACTTCAATCCAGTTCCTTGGATACTAAATCAGTACTTGAGGAATCGATGGACGAGGGGAAGGTGGAAGCCAGCAAAACCTGGCCCAAATCCATGACAATCAAAGAACGCCAGTGATTCCTAGGTTTCTTAAATTTCTATCGTCAATTCATCCTCAAATATAGCTCTATCACAGCCCCGCTCACCAACCTCCTAAAGGCAAGCCCAAGTCTCTGTCCTGGTCACCCGAAGCGACCACTGGCATGGAAACCCTTCAACAGGCCTTTACCTTGGCTCCACTCCTGGTCCACCCAGACTCACAGAAGCACTTCATTGTGGAAGTAGATGCCCCAACATCTGGAGATGGAGCCGTCCTGTCCCAGCAGCAGGGGAATCCTCCTCTGCTTCATCCATGTGCCTTCTTCTCCTGGGAGTTGTCCCCCGGTGGAGCAAAACTATGACATCGGGAATAGAGAACTTCTGGCCATCAAACTCGCCCTTGGAGGAGTGGGAGACACTGGCTGGAGGGGCTCACCACCGGGGCTTGTTGCTCCCACAGATCACCAAAATCTTGAGTATCTCTGGGAGGCTAAAAGACTAAATCCCAGGCAAGCCATGTGGGCCCCCTCTTTCTTACCCCATTCCATTTCTCACCATCTCTGATCATCCAGGGACCAAGAACTCTAAGGCAGATGCCCTCTCAAGGCTCCACGCCTGTGATGATCCATCAGAGAACTCTGGAATCCATCCTCCCATCAAGTTTGGATTGTCAGCCCACCCAGTGGACCCTGGACAAGGATATCGATGCCGCCAGTGTTCCTTCCGGATCCTGCTCACTGCACTGCAACACACACCTATGTTCCTCGTGAGTCAGCGACCCCCTTGATCCATGTATACTCTTAGGTAGTATTAGCTTTCTCATCCTGGGACAAACCCCTCTCAGTGCTACAAGATCACTTCTTGGTGGTCGGAATGTGCCAACGACATCGAGAGGAGTCTACGTGAGAGGAGGATGGCCAAAACCTGCACGCCACTTACCATCTGGAAAGATCCCTCCTCTCTCTATCATTCCCACAACGATCCTTGGTCACCACCTAGGAGTTGATTTTGTCACAGACTTGCCTGCATCAGTCTGATGGTAACACTTGTATAAAGGACTCCCAACTGCCATGGAGACGGAGTACTGAGGTTTTTTTTTAATTTTGGCATCCCCGTGAGATACTGTTGTTTTAGATAGAGGTCCCCAATTTATCTTCAGGGTTTGGAGATCTTTTCTCTCTCGCTCCTAGGTGTGATCGTAAGTCTATCTTCTGGATACCACCCTCAGGTAACGGTCAAATGGAGAGGAAGATCCGGGAGATGGGGTCAGCTACCTCCGTGCCTTCTGCCACAGCCACCAGAACTCATGGAACCGATTCATTGCTCTGGCCGAGTACGCACAGAATTCTCTTCGTCAGCCCACTACGAATCTCACCCCTTCGTGCATAGTGGCCAGCCCCTGTTCATGGTTCGGGAGTCCTCCTCCAGCAGAGTCAGCCCCCCCGGACCCGGGGTGCCCAAGTTTCCTCGTCCAGCAGATGCTGCCCCAGTCTTCCTCCTCGGTTCAGCAGACCCCTGCCCAGTCACCCGCCATCTCCCAAAAAAGATCCGCTCCCAAAAGAGGATTCCACAGGAGCCAATGTCATTTGACATACTGGCCCAAAAAATCTACAAACCACATTAGAAGGCGTCACACTGAAAAAGAAAAAGAAATTACTCCCGAGAGGCAGTTCAACTCAGTGCATTGATAAAAAAAATTTCATTTTTGCAGTTGAAAAGGCTTTTCTTGGTCAAGCAACACCCATACATATAATAAAAAATAGTTGGGGCGCAAACTATCGTTCAGCATGTGAACTAGACCAGTGTATTTTAAATGCAGAGTTTGCCCATAACACTGCCCTTTGAGTGTTGTCATGTCAAATCACTGTCTTTTTGTAAACAGTTGAAACCCAAAGTTGCACGGACAGCCACACCGCCAATCTCAGCCGGTGAGCAGTTGTGGTTTGGTGGGGGAAAGGCGCAAGAGGCAAATACTGTTGGGAAAACACTGTTCTTTTCCCCATCACTGTTGGAGTTCGATCAACAAAGCATTTCATTCTCTGTATTTGAACCCAAAAATGTCCTAACAAACTTTACCCCCCATCTCCCGGTAAGTAAAAAAGTTATTGTAGTTTTCACATGGTTCCTATTCAGTTTTATGTTTTTTGTTTTT
>NW_024877047.1:0-1953 GCF_018340385.1 Cyprinus carpio
TGAGTTCAATCAAACGTGATATATAAACTCTTCTGCAAAGTAAGCCCTTTAACACAATAGCAACGAAGTAATATTGATGTATCTGTAACGTAACATGCTGAAATGATCGTCATCTCGTTTGCTAATTTTAGCTTGCAATCTTTTCATTTATTGCCTAATAGTGTATATTAGACAAAACGGTTGATTTCGATAACGTTGTGCTTGCAAATTTAGGTAAGCTTGTTCCAATTTGTACATAGCTGTATTCTGAGGTAAATTTTACTTTACTAGTGTTGCTGTTTTGTTTCTTTAATGTTGGCTGTATTTTGGATTGTTTCGATCCAAGTTAGCTTGATAGAATAAGTTACGCAATATAATACTCAGTAAGAATAATTCCTGTTCAAAGTTTTAGTGTTGTTGGTTTGTATTGTAATGTTACTTTGCCCAGTACAGTAGGCCAATGGCTGTTTTATTTTAGTGGGAGATTTTTTTTTCTTTGTTGCTAAGGATTTTCTTTAGTTGGGCGTTCTTTTCGCCCAAAGACTGGCCAGGCTTTTGACTCTGTCCAGCATGTTTTGCATGTCATCAGTTATGTGGGCAGCAATGCAGTAATTCAGTGAGTCTGTAGCCAGTGCACATGAGCGAGGATTCCACAGTACGGCCCCCCTAACTGCATTTCTCTCGGCCATTTGCATCAGGACTGTAACAGGAAATTTGCAAATTAGCAGCTTTGGAAATCTTTACAGACACCACAATGGAGTGTGTGGTGGTTACCTCAGAATTACATTTGTACCCAGCAGTAGACCTTGTATTGCATGTTGACTTGTGTAGTGCCAACATGTGATACACTAACTAATTCCCATCTTAAAGTCCACATTAAAAGAGGGACCTGAGAGTGACATGCCCCTTTAAGCAGTGTGTGATCAATCATTTTTCAGTGATATCCACGCTTGCACCTCTCAATTATCAGGAAACATAAAAATTCAGCAGAGGTAAACCCTAAGTGAATCCATTGTTGCCACATCACTTGTGACTGGAAGCTGAAAGCTTTCAAAGATATGTGACAGTGATATGATGACAGGAGAACATACTGGTGTAGTTGGAAATAGTGAGAATTTGGAGTGTTATCCAGAAACATCGATGAGACATTATTTTTGAAGAATTCTGCTCTCTTTTATCTGAAATTACAGGCTAAGTTATTGCTTCTCCATCTTTCAGTCAGCTTCAGACTATCATTAGCAGTTACGTAGCCAGTTTATGATGTCAACCAGTCACATCTAGCCTTTCTTCAAACTAACTGAGAAATTGGCTCATATGATAATTTCTAACTACATTCTCGCTATGTGTAAATTTACCCACACTACCTCTGAATGTATGCATTTGTTTTTTCAGGTGCTTCCACTGGAATAAATCCGGAAAGGGCACCAAGGGTGACAAGCTCTCCTATCAATGTCCGGCAAAAGGTCAGCCACAAAGAAATCAGTCAGCACTCGGGTTGCCAGTCTACTAAGAAAGTTCACGGACTTTGAGTGGACTTCATATAAGTGAACTCACTCTCATCCACTAACATACCACACACACACACCATACACATACTTTTCACACATGACAAAACATGCTTTTCATTTGTTAGTCGCACAATTTTTTTATAATGTTATGTAAATTTTTTGTTTATTCAGTTAAACGAAAGTTTATTCTGAGGCTTAAGTTTTAGTCATTCCACTTGAATCAGCCACTAATTTTGAGAATATTTTGTGATTAAAGTGGCTTTGGTTTTTCACATTTTCAAGTTTTAATAAAGCACATTTTGAAGTTACACTGCATTGTGTTAAATTTTTAATGTTTCAAAGGCTATATTTGTACGTTGTATTAAAACATGGTTTTATATCAAGACTTCTAAGGGGAAATTTATAAAATCAAAAAAATATCTAGAAAAATAATTCCACCTTTTTTTCTTAACAGTCCATTTCTCAA
>NW_024877048.1:0-1877 GCF_018340385.1 Cyprinus carpio
CATTCAGATGGAATTGGGGACTCACTGAAATTGAAGTTTAAGTTGTGCCGCTGTTTGACTGAGCCTCTGGTGATTTTGGGGAGGGGGTTCTGATTGTTTTACTATTACACTGTGCCCTGTAACAAGATGCTCTGGTAAGCACTTATCTCTGCAATCGCATTGCTTAGCAGGAATGACTATATCATGGTCAGACTCATTACTGATGACTACTGGTAGCTTATAGGGCCGCTGCTGGGGAATGTCGACTAAGCTAGCGGTTACTCTTTGTCAACCACCGGCAAGGAGGGTAATGATGGCTGCTCAATGACAACAACCTTCTCATTCTGCAAACAGTGTAAGCTTAGCTCCCTCAACTACTACAGTTTCACTTGCTGGAATGACTTTAGAGCTTCTACCTTACAGTGTTACTACACTGGGTTGACTGTTGTTGGTCTGTTTTTGTCTAAAAGCTCAAGACATTTTAGAACTGCTCTATAGCCATGTGAGTTGGTTGATGGCGTGTCAGTGGCTTCGAGGTACATGTCATACAGTACATCCAGCCGACAGCCTATAAGCACAAGAGACTGTGAAGTGGCCTGGAATGTCAGGAATCAACTACAAAGCAGTGTATTTACATCCATTGACGCCTCCAATAAACTCTTTGAAAAGTTACAGTCATTTCTATGTAACCCAAGTAGGGTACGGACTGGCCCATCTACCCTTCCACCTCCAAGAGATCATGTAGTGGCTTAATATCCTGCTCTGGAAAGTGCTGTTCATAAATGAGACCGGGGGGACTGTTGTTACTTGGGAACCCGTATCTAGTAGGCAGCTGACTTCTTCAAATTCCCTTTTATGTGGACTCTTCTTAGCTGTACTCTTGGTACCAACCAACCCCTTAGGGATGGAAAAGGGTGGTTCTTACTTGAGTGTTTTAGGGATTGGGGCACATACCTCAGCCTTACCACCCATTTCACGCCTGAGGGACGAGCTGGGATTTCTCTCAGCTCCCTGCTTGTCCCCCAACAGGAACTGCTAGTCGCTTTAAGCGTAAAAGTTGAGATTTGTTTTAGAAGTGTCTCACACGCCAAGCTTCCCTTAACTTTTTTTTTTCTTTTCGAAGTTTATTTAGTGCTAGAGAGTTTGCCCCATGCCCAGGCAAACTGGGGCAATGTGCCCATCCTCCCTCACAGTTGCAAAAGCAGCAGTACCAAGGCCTGGCTATTCAGTTCGCTTTTCTTTTTGTTCGTTTTACGTCTGTGTCAACACTGTATCAAGTTTTTCTTGTACCTGCCTGAATTTTTCCCTTGCTCCCCTGTTATCAGCCCCCTTTGTCTTCTTCTGTGCCAGCATCAAATAGGTTAAGTGGCTTTGAAATGGCTTTCATCACTTGCCTCCCAAGATCCTCAATAGCATGAGACTGACCTCTGACTTCTCTCTTGACTCTGCACAGGCCCACTTTGGGCTACAGAAGCTGGCCGTTGCCTGGTGAATTTGCCAAGCCATGACTTTTTTTTTCATCGCGACAGCTTTCTTGGCTTTCAATGGGTCTTCTTCTGTTCTGTAGTAACAGCAAGAGGTCAGCAAATGAAGGGGGGTTGCTTTTCTTCTGCTCAAGTTGCAGGCAAGAAAGTAGAGAATTGTCCCAGCATCCTCTACAGAACTGTTTGAGTAGGTGTTTATCTACATCGGCCGGTGCAGCCCCACCCCTTCTCACAGCTAGGTTCAATGCTAATTGCAATCGATGAAGATAAGTGGAGGGTTTCTCACCCGGGTCTTGAAGGGTGTTCATAAACTGTGCAAAAAGTTCTTCCCCATCCTCAACAGTACCAAAGGCTGAGTCCAAGAGCTGCAGGTAAGCGATGGGGGGTGATCCAGGCCGTAGCCCTTTGACAACA
>NW_024877049.1:0-2546 GCF_018340385.1 Cyprinus carpio
GCCCGAGTAGATTGCACAACAGGAAAAGTTTCTGGAAATGCCAATTCAAGTTCATCTGGACGTCTGATTGAGGACAGTAGAGATTACTCAGGGACAGCTAGCACTTTCCCACCAGCTAATCATTCCTAGAATAAAAGGCACACCATCTATGGGAATCTGGGAACAAAGTGCAACAACATCCCCAGAGATTCAAATCTGATTGAGATTAATGCTATGTAAAGGCATAGACAAAAATCCTCCACCAAAATCCCTTTAACAATTACCTCTGAACCTTGAGCTGACTTCATTATTGAATCAGAGGATCATATAGAATCACAGATTGAAAAAGCTCCTGTATCTCTCTCCAGATCTTGATAGCTTACCTGTTTTCAGGTCGAAGATAGACACACAAACCGCCCATCAAAAATGATGATGATCCAGCTAAATCAATATTCTTGCATGCAACCTTAAAGCAACTGAAGATGCCAGAGGAAGATTCTGGCAAAGGGCTAATTGCTCGCTACAGTCTTTGCGGATTTATGTTTCTTACTTAGAACAGGACAATCTGCGATAAGATGACCTAGTCTCTTACAATAAAAACAAGCCCTTTCTGAAATCAAACCATCCTTAGTCATTTTATTAACAGGTGATGAGCCAGAGGGCACAGACTTTACAAGCTGAGACCTTTTATGCTTACTCTGGTCCTGAACCTCAGAGTGTTTGTCTCCAAACTTTACCTTATGGGTCAAGATAAACTCATCTGCTAAGATTGCAGCTTGTTCTAAAGTCACTGCCTTCTGCTCATTCAAATAAACAGAAACAACCTCAGGCAGACAGTTTTTAAATTCCTCAAGCAAAATGAGTTGTCTAAGATGTTCCTTACTTTCCACCTTCTGAGATGTACACCACCGATCAAACAGATTCTCCTTCTGTTTTGCAAACTCAACATAAGTGTCATGAGCATACTTTGTACAACTTCGGAAAGCGCTGGCGGTAAGCTTCAGGTACCAGCTCATATTTGTGACCGGTCTTTATCTTCTCTCTGCGTTGTGTTGATATTTTGGCAGACTGGACAACAAAGGATTCTTTGGACCACTTTTTTTATTCTGAATGATAAAGAAAATTTATAGAAAAGTATCAATCGTGGCCTTTCTCCACGTTTAAAACGTTAACGCTTTTTGACTGCGAACATGTATTTTCAGAACCTTCTTAGTAGACGCGGTTAAGTCAAAACGTATTTAACATTTTTTTCTCAATGTAAAAAACATTTTCACATGAATTCAAAACAACAATATTAACAGAAACAGCTGGATAGAAGACATGCCTGAATGAATAAAAAGAAAGGAAAATTTATGAGAAAAAAGTGTCAATCCAAGTGACTTTCTGCTCCACAATTTCAACATTGACCTGCCAGTCAAAACCAGATAATTTTAGCCCGCGGAACTTACACGGTTAATAAACACCAAAAGAAAATACATGCTACTATTTACCCAACCTCTATTAGTGTTAGCAATAAGATTAAATTGTATTTTTAAAAAAAAAAAATACATATTAGTCAAGCAAGAAACAAACTAATTTTGAAACTTTTTTAGTGAGGCTCCAGCAGAACTCACCTTTCCCAGCTGCGCTTTTACCGCGAACTGAAGGGAAAACAACCGGAACCTAACTCTTAAAGGGGCCACGTGCTACTATTTTTAACAATTACATAAAATAGCACTGAAAAGAAAATTTGTTATATACAAGGATGAGAAACAGCTCAAATAACATTCCAGATGAAAAGAAAATTCCCAGAATATAAAAATAATTACATAAATATAAAATAATTTATAATAACAAAGGGAGGGATTTTTGTGTGAAAATAAATTTATATATAACACCTGTTACATATGCCTTCAAAATAGCTGTTTTTAACCTCATCATAATTAGCACTCTTCTCAAGACTTAGGAATAAGCACACAGGCTCTTCCCACCAGGAGAAATACTTTGTAAAAGCAAAGTCCACATAGTTCTAGGCCACTTTGATGTGGTTTGCCACCCGTTCAAAATAGAAAAAATATCCTCTCAACATCTTTCTCAGAAAAAGGAGAATTTCTTAATATGTCTACCAACATCAAACGGAGGTATCACCTCTTTGAGATAAAGCAGCAGCTTTTAATTCCAACTCTTTAGAGCCAGTTCATGTGCTAGATGCATTTCCTTCTCTCTTATTTTTATATTGTCTGGCTGTTTCTCCTGAAAAGCTAGCTCTCTGAGCCCTAAGCGCAATTGCAGCTTCAGACAAAGGAGCGGTCATGGATTGTGGGGAAACCCGCTTAACTTTTAAAACACCATTGTCAATCAAAACACTTCTAATGATTTCCTTCACACTATCCTTCAGTCGCTTCTCACTACTTGTGATGGGAATATCATAATGAGAAGACAACTGCAAAAGTTGATCCTTTGCAAAAACCTCAAGTAACTCTTCTGAAGGTTCCTTTAGGAAGTCTTCTAAAGAAGCCATTACTAGCTCACCATTAACTACCCTTACGTAGTAACTACTTCCTACACAGAAGTTCAACCAACAAAAC
>NW_024877050.1:0-1326 GCF_018340385.1 Cyprinus carpio
CGGCATCCCTATGCTGTTGAGCAACAGGGACTGAGCAACACACTTTGGCATACCTCATCCTCAAGCTTCATTTTTTTTCGAAGCTTCGGCCTGTGCTGACCGCCACCAGAAAGGGAGCAGGCGGACCCCCCAGGTGGGTGCCAGTAGAAGTGGCCGAGGAGGTTAATATGATGGACTCGAAATCCATTGGAGTTTCCCCAGCGCGGAGTTCGAACCTACCGACTCACGGGGGGGTGGTTTGGCGAAGTTACTTTAGCTTTCTGTCATGATAATTGTGCTTTCTAAGGCTCTCTGTCCTTTCGCTCTCTCTGCCACAATTGCTTGTGCTTCTCTATCATCCCGTAGCGGTTGTAGCAAATTCGTTTCTTCTGGGCAGCTTGTGGCTTGTTTGGCACACCTGATTCTGATGGTCAGCTCGTTGAGGAAAGGCGGCTCATGAAGTGAACTGAGTGAGTAGAATAAGACAGACCTCTGAAATGTGCGGTGCCGTGGTTTCCCAGGGCCAGCACTGAAAAAAACCCCACCATTCAAAAAGGAGGAGGCGTGGCAGCCTGATTTCATCTGGTTGGGACGGCTGTTTTATCTGCTTGCAGGGGCTGAAAGCTTGCAATCACAGCTGGGTGACTGAGCTGAAGCTGGAGTTGCAAGCAGGTCAGGCAGCAGTGTTACACACAAACAGGGCAGAGTGTGACTTTTTTTGTGTGAAGTCGTGGCCGAGTGGTTAAAGGCGATGGACTAGAAATCCGTGGGGTCTCCCAGCGCGGGTTGAATCCTGCCGACTCGCTGTTCCGGCTGAAGATGCGTGAGGAAAAGAAAGTCTCGATGGGCGTTTTCTTTCCGTCCCCGGCGTACAGATTTGCGCGGCGTGCAGTCCTCTTCAATGGACAAAGGCGCCGCTGGCTCTTTTTGTATTCCGGGCTGCAGGGGTCACCTGCGGTGGGAGCCAGTGGTACGCCGTGTCGATATAATGGTTAGTACTCTCTGCGTTGTGGCCGCAACAGCCAGTTAGATCCGGGTCCGCGGCATCCCCTCACCTGGCAGGCAACAGGGACTGAGCAGGCGAGAGGTTAAGGCGATGGACTCGAAATCCATTGGGGTTTCCCCGCGCAGGTTCGAACCCTGCCGACTACGGGGGTGGTTTGGCGAGTTACTTTAGCTTTCTGTCATGATAATTGTGCTTTCTAAGGCCTCTGTCCTTCGCTCTCTCTGCCACAATTGCTTGTGGCTTTCATCCCGTAGCGGTTGTAGCAAATTCGTTTCTTCTGGGCAGCTTGTGGGAAAACTGCTGTGCTATAAAAGCGCATCTCCCTTGTTTGGCACACATTA
>NW_024877051.1:0-1970 GCF_018340385.1 Cyprinus carpio
GGATCCATACGCACTCCCTCAGACGAAATGATGAACCTAGGAAAGGGACAGACTGTGCATGAAAAGCGCATTTCTCGCCTTGACAAAAAGCCATTCTCTAGCAACCTCTGAAGCACTCTCGTCTGACATGCTGAACGTGTTCCTGAGAGACGAAGAAAAAATCAATATGTCATCCAGGTAGACATAAATGAACTGATCGACCATGTCTCTCAGCACATCATTGACGAGTGCCTGGAAGACCGCTGGGCTATTGGAGAGCCCAAAAGGCATAACCAAGTATTCAAGTGCCCCTAGGTGTTAAATGCGATCTTCCATTCATCCCCCTTCCTGATGCGGGACCAAATGATGCAAGCATTGCGTAAGTCCAGTTTTGTGAACCGGCAAACGCTCCCTGCAACCTCTCAGGTTAGAAGACGTCACTGACAAAGGATAAGTATTCTTTGCCGTGATGTTATTCCAACCCTCGGTAATCAATGCAAAGGTCACGGAGAACCGTCCTTCTTCCCCACAAAAAAGAACCCGCCCCGGCTGAAGGAAAGGTGGGATGAATCTGGATGCCAGAAAAGTCAAAGCCATATTTCTCCATGGCCTCCTCTCTCGGAACTGACAGAGAGTATAACTTGCCGTAGGCCGAGGAGGCGTACTCTGGCAGTAGATCTATAGCACAGTCATAGGGGCTTATGCGAGGAGGAGGAGAAGAGAAGCAGCTCTGGACTTACTGAACACTTCTCTTTCAGGTGAGGAGGTACTATCAGCGGGCCGCGTTTGACAATAAATTCACACGGCTCTTCCTGCAAAGACAGAACAAGACAGAGAGGCGAACCAGCAGTGACACTAAACAAAGGCGCGCATAACACTCTCCAGTGCTCCAGGCCGAAACAGAAAGAGTATGTCCCCAGTCCACCCTGGGGATTATGCCGCACTCAACCGAGGGGGTGGCGAGGGACAATGGGGAACCTGAGGCATGGTCCATGAGAGAGAGAAATAACAGTTCTTCAGAATGATTGCTGGATGTGATGAGTGTTATCTGACGGCGTGGTGTGAGATACTGTGGGTAACTGTTGACCATTGAGCAGCGCTATGGATTCGATCTTGTTGAGTGAGGTATGGTGGGTATCTGGAAGTTGTTGTGCAAATGACCAGTCCATAAAAGTTACCTTCAGCCCGGGAAGTCGAGAAGGAAGCTTGACCAGTGATGTGCACCGAAGTTGCCCACTGCAATCTCACAATCGGGAGGAGGGGTGGAAGAGGCTTTCTGGATGGAGACCCACCGACAGGATCCCTCTTTCTTTACTGCCGGGCCCACTCTTTTACTGGGCAACTATTGAGAAAAATGTCCAGATCCGCCACAGTAGAGGCACAATCCTCCGGGATCTCCTTCTCTCTCACTCCCGGGAGAGCCGGTACTCGACTGCCTGCATGGACTCGTGATCGTCGACGGGGCTGACCGCATCACAAGCGTTGAGTGGGGAGATCCCAAAGTTCCTCTGTGTAAGTGTCGTACGAGTGTGTTGTTCCAACCGATGCAGGCGTGCGTCCACTCTTAAGGCCAGTTCGATCAGATCGTCGAGTTTCTCTGGCAGATCCAGGGTATACATCTCGTGTTGGATGCGTCAGCCAGCCCATGCAGGAAGATGTCCCATTCGCGCCGCGTCCAGCGGCATTCTGCGGAGAGGGTGCGAAACTCGATGGAATAGTCGGCGACGGATCTTTCTCCCTGGCGGATGGTCTGCGAGCTGGCGAGCCGCCTCTCTGCCTGCGACTGCCCGGTCAAACACCCTTCTCATCTCCTCCGAGAGTGCCGCAACGAGTCACAACAGGGTCGATGGTTCTCCCACACCGCCGTCCCCCATAGCCCCACGTCCGGACAGCAGTGTAAGCACGAAGGCCACCTTCGAATCTTCAGTGCAAAACGTCTGGGGTTGGAGAGCAAAAAACATTGAGCACTTGGTCAAAAAGCTCTACAATAA
>NW_024877052.1:0-2927 GCF_018340385.1 Cyprinus carpio
GGCTGCAATCTATTGAGTTCAAATAAATACCAAATGTTCTAAAATACTGTATATAGTGTTTTTATTCAATCAGTTAATATAAACATCTTTTGATATTAAGATGTTATAGAACGTATTAGCGTTATAGAACATTAAAAAAAATAACGCCACAGTTACTTTGCTGAGTAACTAATTACTTTTACAATGTGGTAACGTGAGTTACTAACTCAGTTACTTTTTGGGAGACGTAATTTGTAACTGTAACTAATTACTTTTTTAAAGTAAGATGACCAACACTGAACATGACAATGCCAGACCACATACTGCATCAATTACAACATCATGGCTGAGTAGAAGAAGGATCCTGGTACTGAAATGCACAGCCTGCAGTCCAGATCTTTCACCCATTGGTGAAAACATTTACACTAAAGAGGAAGATGCACAAAAGAAGGTTCCAAGACAGTTGATAAACTAGGAAGCCTGTATTAGACAAGAATGGGACAACATTCCTATTCCTAAATCCTGAGCAACTTGTCTCCTCAGTCCCCAGACGCTTGCAGACTGTTATAAAAAAGAAGAGGGGATGCCACACAGTGGTAAACATGGCCTTGTCCCAACTTTTTGAGATGTGTTGATGCCATGAAATTTAAAATCAACTTATTTTTTTTCCCTTAAAATGATACATTTTCTCAGTTTTAAACATTTGATATGTCATCTATGTTGTATTCTGAATAAAAATATTGAAATTTGAAACTTCCACATCATTGCAGACTCTGTTTTTATTCACAATTTGTACAGTGTCCCAACTTTTTGAATCGGGTACATCATCAACATAGCAGTGAAAAGCAATATTGCATTTCTTGAAAACATTTCCCAAAGGAATCATATATAAAGAGTGAAATAAAATAGAACAAGGATGGAGCCTTGAGACACACTACTACACATGATCTAAGTATATTTCCAGCATCAACAGTCAGCAGCAAATCATTAAAAACTTTCACAAGGGCTGTCTCTTTTGAGTGGTGTTTCCTAAAACGAACTGGTAGATTTCACCAATGTTATGTTCTTCTAGAAAGCTATTTAATTGATAGAACACAAATCATTTCTAAAATTTTAGATTAAAGATTAATGTCACAATAATCCACAAGTAATCAACACGACCATCATTATTTTTTGTGTTTAAACGGTGCTTGATCTGTGCATATTTCTCTTGTGATACAGATGAGACTTTTGAAAGAAACATGGATAGAGGATAGAGGTATTTTACCTGGAACCAGTGGTTTGAAGTTAAAAACTCTTAATGATGAATTTGCTTATTACAAAAATGCATAAAATCTTCATATGGGATTCTTGATATTTTATCAGCTGCAGAGGATCCATTGGTGAGCAAGTGATGTAATGCTAATTTTCCAAATGTTTCTAAATAAAGCATCCTAATCTTGGCTGGCCTGAGTAAATTACAATAGAATAGGAAAAAACTTAGTACCAGGAAAATACTAAAACAACAATGAACAAACTAAATAGACATTAAAAAAACATAATAAAAAAACTACAAAAACAACAAAAAAGTAGTTAAACTTTAAATAAAATGGAAATAATAATGGAAAATATAAACATCCACAGTGATATACATGATTTACTGTTTAAAAATAAAAACTTCATGCTAAGACTCTTAAATATAGCAGTGTTTCAAAAGGTTCTTCAAGCTGACATAGAAGAACCATTTTTGGTTCCACAATGATTCAGTCAAAGGTTCTTTAAAGAACCATCTCTTTCTTTACCTTTTAATCTGAAGAAACTTCTACACAAAGAACCTTTTGTGAAACAGAAAGTACCGTATACAAAAAGGTCTCTTATGGAACCATTTCACGTAAAAAGGTCTTTCTATGGTATCGAAGCACCTTTTATTTTTAAGAGTGTAGAGATCTGTACACACCAAATTCCAATCGCGGAAGCACCTATTTGACGTCTATTTTGATTGCTGCAAGTTGTCTTTAGTACTATACCTACTTCGTATACAAAAATAATTCAGATCTAAGTTCTCTCTTAAATCATTTTACTGCTGGCATTGATTTTGAGGTGCAATGTTTCGAACAACACTGCAGACACAAATATAAAAGATCAATGCACATTGATAGCCTGTGTTTCCTCAATCTTGAAAAGCACTCGCTGTGCCCTGATCTATAGCTGCCTGCGGTCTGACCTCTCCCCAGTTTAGTTATTGCACAGCTAACAGAACAGACTCATATGACTGCAGGCACTGTGCCAGTGTTACTGAGTTTTGACAGATTGTGCTTCAACCTTGTCCTTATATCTCTCTGTCTTTCTCTCTCTCTCAGTATACACAACCTGAGGGTCTCGCATAGTTGATGTCTGTATTAACCCAGTGGGGGTCTGAAAAGAAGAGCCTTATGTGAACAGGATTCAGGACAGCATCACATTACTGACTAAGAGAATTACAGACGTAGAAACAATGATATGGAGAATGTATAGTGCCAAATTCATCCCATGTTAATTTATTCATTTGTTGATTCATTAATCTGATCAAAAATCAGTTGTGCACTTTCATCCAGCGCTGCAGGAAACTGAGAAATGTGATGACCAATCACTGACCTGAAAACATTACATGATGTTTTCCTGACCTCCTGATTTTAATGAATGATTACCTGGCTGTCTCTTTTTTAATTTTCCTTTTCCCCTTACACCCTCTCAGTGCTCAATTCTCTCTCTCTTCATACACTCTCTGATTGGGTAGCTCTTAAATATTTAATCATTGTTGATGGAAACTTGCACTTAAATCGGTTTTCCCTGTAATGGTTGAATTGCTCTTGGACAAATTATACAAAAAGAAACTGTGGCAGTTATCAACACATCTCCGCGACTTCAGAATATGAGCTTTGGAATCAGGAGCTCTTTCCAACATTGTTTATTTAAATTGTGAAAATGTG
>NW_024877053.1:0-1835 GCF_018340385.1 Cyprinus carpio
CATCCCTACTAAATATATTCCGAAAAGCCACTACAGACTTGCCTTCGCTGCTGTATATTTTGTTTTACTCTGAATTTACTCAGCATCACTTAATGCACAGCTCTATTTTGACACCGGCTTGTCAGATAGTTCATTCTGTCCATTGCTACAGTGTTTAGATAGCTCACTGTCAATCATAGCAATGACTCACGGAACAATTTAGCTGATTCATGGCGTAATTTTTTTACATTCGCGTTTGTTATTCCTGAAACAGTATATGTGGACAAACAAAAATTTTCCCAAAATTTTAAACGAATTATGTGAGAAACCTTTTTTCTTGTTATAATTGAGAGATCCGCGAGTGTGTACTCCTTAAACTTGTGAAAACAAATTAGTTCAGAGGAAAACCTTTGTTCTTGATTCTGATCTGATTCAGGCACATGACATATCGCTGTGGAAATAATGAGATGATATGTATAAGATTATTAATATTGCATTGTTGTATATAACCATTGACACTATGCATCACAAAAAAAAAACCTTGTACTCTTACTGAATAGTAGAATGTTAAAAAGATATGTGACTATACACGAATAAATGCTAGAAGTATAGTAGCATTTTACACTGAGTTCACTCACTCAGTGTAAATGTAGTAATAATAAGCTGTTGATAGGCGTTCCATTATAATAATGTTAGATTTAAATGCTACATTGTGTGATGTTTGGGAGAAGCCAATTGCTTAGTGATGCCATTCATGTTGTGATGGATGTGAGCATATAAATGTTGTGGATTGTCATAAGAAACACTGTTTTGGGGTCCTATGAAATCTGTTTAATTCAGGTTTATTTTTTTCCAAATTCCGTTTAAATTTTTCTGGACTCATTTTTAATAGATTAAATTACATTTTATTAATCCAAAAGCATGTCTAATTAACTAAAATCACGAAATTGATTTCACATAAGTCTATTAAAGTTCCAAATTACATGTGTAGGTGTAAGGACCAGCTGAGTCGGGGCGTTTAGGCATCCATGTGCAGTGTTTTAATGAAATCCACAGCAAACAAATCCAAAACAGAGACAAGGGAATCAGAAACGTGAGGCAGGCAGGGGTACATACACAGATCGGCAGTCCAATCCAGGCAACAAAACGGTGGGCAATCCAAAAGGCAAGAAGCAGAGGTAGCAAGGCAGACAGGCTGTGTACTAAGTAACACGTGGCTGACCGTGCTTAAATGTCCACCAAACAGTAAAATGACAGGTGAAGCAGAGGAGCGGCACACAGTCAGTACTGGCTTAGGCTCCTCTGCTGGCATGGCGCTACAGAATCCACCCCCCACGAAATGCCTCCTAGCGCTTCTGCAGACGCCCCTGCTGCAAAGCACTCCACTGGTTCGGCACGATGACCCCTCTCCGCCTGGAGTCCAACAACTCTCACCGCGATATGCCGGGTTCCACCAATGTCCAGCGTGGAGGCCCTGTTCCTGACGCGGGGTCAGCATCCGGATGGAACGGTTTCAGGAGGGAAACATGGAAGGAGGGAGAGATAACATAGTTACTGGGAAGCTCAAGTTCATGGGTGACCGCATTAATCTGTCTTAAGGTCACTGGAATGGGTCTACGCATCGTGGGCTGGAAGCTTCCTGCTAAGCAGACGAATCTGGAGGTCCCGGGCTTCAGGAGAGCCAGACCCTTTGTCCAGGCTGGTAGGGAGGATGTGGGCGACATCGTCGATACGGAATCTCCTGATTCCTGACAGCTCTTTGCAGACGTACTCGAGACCACGGGAACATGGGGGGTTGATATCCTAGCACGCATTGGAACGGTGTAAGACCAGTGGATGAGTGCCTCAATGAGTTT
>NW_024877054.1:0-2241 GCF_018340385.1 Cyprinus carpio
TCGTCAGGAGTATATTTAATTTAATAACTTAAGACCCAATTAAAGGAGTAATAGAGTTATTGGTTTTGTGGCTGAATAGATTTTGTTTATTATCTGTATTTGTTATGTGTTTTGTTATTTCATTTTTACCTTGTATTCCCAATTAATAAATACCTGCCAGGGTAACACACATTGCCTGTTCATTGGAGAAAGGAAAACTTTTTGGAAGGAACGAGTTTTTAGCGCTTCCTGTTTCATGTTAGATGAGAAGTATAGTAAAATGACATCCCTCTGAGAAAAATGGATTCAGAGAAGAACCACCTCAGTCCTCTGGAGGAAGAAGATGGTTCAGAGAAAGACCCTCCAGTCCAAGTTTAATGAATGAGAACCCCAAAAATAACACCAGGCACAATAAGAGAGAAGACACACTGATGCAAAATCACACACGTCAGCTAGTTGCAACGGTCGATCTAACGTGTTCCTCAACTATCTATGGTCAAAAACGTGGCAGCTTGTTGCTACGGCACGGGGCATTTGAGGCGGAAGCAGCGAGGAAAGCCAGAGCCCTCCTTCATTAGAACAGGAAATTGAACATTAAAAATCGGAAGGGGCCATTTGTCATGGAAAAATGCTGATGTCGAATTGAAGCTCCTCATGGGAGCCCAGCGGGACATTTGAGGATCCATTACCCATTGCAAAGTCCACAAGGACAAAGTGAGTGAATATGTGGAAAGGCACTCCGAAGGGGATGATTCTCACCCCAGTATGATAGCAGTTTAGTGTGTTGATAAAGCCCAAACAGAAGGCCATCCTGCCCGTTGGTGTTAACGTGGTGAAAGAAAGCGGGAATCCATGTTAAGGCATTTTTGAGTCCCTCAGTCTTTTAAACCACACCACTTCTTATGGAGATCGATTGTGAGATTGCCAAAACCACTCAAGCCCACGTCAGAGAACCATCTCCATTATAGAGTATGTCAGCAGATAGCTACCAACATACCCCTAAGCTAGATTAGCGCAGGAGCTGTTTCCAGTCAGCAATTCCAAAGCATACATCAAAAAATCAAAGTTGAAGGGAAAAAGAAAGAAGAAACGGGGCGGCATGATCGGGGCAACAAGGTTGGATACTTCTGATCATAAAAAGCAGCAAGTGTGCAGCCACTATAATCCTGATCCCTCTCCTAGCCATGACCTAAATAGCAACACATCAGACTTGGCTAAGTTCTTAATAAGAAGTCAGCTGGTTTCAGGGGGTTTGACCAAATTTGATGATCGGCCAGAAAACTTCCTTGGCTGGAAGTCAACATTTATAAGTGTCGTGAAGGGACTTGACATCTCTGCCCATGAACAAATTGATCTGCTTATAAAATGGCTAGGTCCCGAATCAAGTTATCAAGCTCGCAGGATGAAGGCTGCCAACGTCCGTCAACCATTGGTGGGTCTCAACCTCATTTGGGAAAGACTGGATGGAACTTTATGGAGCTCCAGAAGCCATAGAGAAGGCTTTGTTCGCAAAACTGGACAACTCACAAGGAATAGGCAAACCGTGTGATAACCAAAGGACTCTCGAGAAAATTGGGGAAATTACTATGTGAACTTGAAGCTGGCTAAGAAGGATGGGTTAGTCTCCAAGGAGAGCCTAAATTGGGACACGGCAAGAGGCCGGTAAGGCCCATGTTGAAAACATGCCCCTTCCATTTACGGTCAATGGATGACAGAGGATCCAAAATGATAAGGGGAAATGATCACAGGGTACATTTCCCCACCCTTTTCCAGGTCTTCTTGAATTCGTAAGGAACGAACAAGCAAGGTGGCAAGAAAAGATCCAAGTCTTTTTATGTGACCATACAGTTGCACAGCTGCTGGAAAGGAGACAGAATGGGGAATCTCAATTACAAGGGAATCCTGTTTCTGTTCACAAGACAAGTGTGAGAGGCAAACAAGGAAAGCGACTACAGATAGAGAGAGGAATAGACAAAAAACAGCAGGGCGTGTGAACATGCTATGTCCCCATAATAAAAAAAAACCACACGTACATTAAGAAGATGCAACCGAGCTTTCGGCTAATCTCAATGCTCTTGCTTTGGATGACAGGAAGGGGAACTTCCCTAAGGGCATAAGGGGAGTGCCTAGTTGTTTCCGCTGCTGTGCTTCAGTATACGCATCAGGGCCAAGGACTGTGGCCGCTGGTTAATCAAATGCGCAGAGTTGCGGAAGGTGAACGTTCATGTGGCGCTATGCACTTTGGCCCTGCTCCAAGAGAGT
>NW_024877055.1:0-1085 GCF_018340385.1 Cyprinus carpio
CACAACTGTAATATTTCACCTAAAAAAAATAAAAATACCAGCTTAGCTACAGCAGATTTAAAATTCAAGACATTTTGAGACCCTAGAGGGCACTCAAAGAAACACTATGATGCCAAGGTAGAACATTAAATGCCTTTGATGGACTTTGTCCATTTAAGCACGTTTACGTTCGTCTTCATACACAATTACAAAGTGGATCCACATCTTTAATATTTCCGTCTAAAAACAACCCACAAATGGCTAGTAGATACAACAGACCTAGAAATCAAGCCACTTCAGTGTTAACTTGATGTAGATTTTTCTATTAATACAATTTCTTGGACAAAGAAAACTACTCAAAATTTTGACTCATATCACTTCAAGCATCACAATAAACACTGCAGGATTGTGTCTTTACTGTCTGTTACAAAGTGGATCCACCAATGTAATATTCCCCCCTAAAAACATTTTTAAAAAAATGCCAGAAGTTGCAACAGATTTAGAATTCAAACCACTTGAGACATTAGAGGGAACTCAAAGAAACACTATGATGCCAAGGTAGAACTTTAAATGCCTTTGATGGACTGTCCATTTAAGCACGTTTGCATCTTTGCACTCAATCACAAAGTGGATCCACATCCGTAATATTTCACCCTAAAAAATAAAAATGCCAGCAGCTAAAACAGATTTAAAATTCAAGACAATTAAGACCCAAGAGGGCACTCAAAGAAACACTATGATGCCAAGGTAGAACTTTAAATGCCTTTAATGGACTGTCCACTTAAGCACGTTTGCGTCTTTACACTCAATTACAAAGTGGATCCAAATCCATAATATTTACCACTAAAAAAAAATAAAAAGCGCCAGTAGCTAAAAACAGGTTTAGAATTCAAGCCAATTGACTACCTAGATGGCACTCAAAGAAACACTATGATGCCAAGGTAGAACATTAAATGCCTTTGATGGACTTTGTCCATTTAAGCACGTTGCGTCTTTGTACACAATTACAAAGTGGATCCACATCTGTAATATTTCCCCCTAAAAACAACCCCATAAATCGCTAGTAGATACAACAGACCTAGATATCAAGCCACTTCTATGTTAAC
>NW_024877056.1:0-1713 GCF_018340385.1 Cyprinus carpio
ATCAAAGGCATTTAAAGTTCTCCTGGCATCATAGTGTTTCTTTGAGTTCCCCAGGTCTCAAGTGGTTTGGGAAATTTTAAATCTGTTTTCAAATCCTGGCATTTTTTTTAAAAAGTTTTTTTGGGGGAATATTACATTGGGGGATCCACTTTGTAACAGAATAAAGACACAATCCCAGGCTTTTTTGTGATGCTTAGTGAAAGGGGTCAACATTTTGAGGGTTTCTCCAAGAAATTGTATTAATAGAAAATTTACATCAAGTTAACATAGAAGTGGCTTGATTTCTAGGTCTGCTGTATCTACTTCAGCTGCATTTGTGGGTTGTTTTAGATGGAAATATTATAGATGTAGATCCACTTTGTAATTGTGTATGAAGACGAACGTAAGCCTAAATGGACAAAAGTCCACTGTGCTGCATTTAATGTTCTTACCTTGGCATCATAGTGTTTTTTTTGAGTGCCCTCTCTAGGGTGTCACTCATTTTGAATTCTAAACCTGTTTTAACTACTGCTTTAATTTTTTAGCGAAATATTGTACAGGATCCACTTTGTAATTGAGTGCAAAGACACCAAACGCGTTTAAATGGACAGTCCATCAGCATTTAAAGTTCCACCGGCACCAGTGTTTCGAGGCCCCTCTAAGGTCTCAAGTGGCTCGGAACCAAACGGTTGCAAACTTCTGGCATTTTTTTAAAAAAGTTTTTAGGGGGAAATATTACATTGGTGGATCCACTTTGTAACAGACAGTAAAGACACAATCCTGCAGTGTTTATTGTGATGAATCGGTATTATGAGTCAAAATTTTGAGTACTTTTTCTCTCCAAGAAATTGTTAATAGAAAAAAACTAGATCAAGTTAACATAGGGGCTTATATCTTGGGGCTTCCACTAAAGCATTTGTGGGGTTTTTTTTGGGGGGAAAATTACAGATGTGGATCCACTTTTTTGTAATTGTGTACAAAGATCTAAACGCGTTTTGGGCAAAGTCCATCAAAGGCATTTAATGCTACCTTTTGGGATCATAGTGTTTTTGAGTTCCCTCCAAAGGGTTTAATGCTTTTAATTCTAAACTGTTAACTTCTGGCTTTTTAAAAATTTTTTTGGGGGGGGAAAATTAAATTGGGATCCACTTTGTAAAGAAGAAAGACCAAACCTAGTGAGTATTAGGATTAAATTACTTTGACAGTTTTCTCCGAAAGTGGCTTTTCTAATTTCTGAATTTTAATGTTTTTACTGCGCCATTTTTTTTTTAGGTTTTTTAAACGGATGTGGATCCACTTTTTAATTGGTATAAAACCAAGTTAAAAGACAAGTCCACAAAGGAAATTTTAAGTTCTACCTTTTGGCATCATAGTGTTTCTTTGAGTTCCCTCTAAGGTCTCAAGTGGTTTGAATTCTAAATCTGTTGCAACTTCTGGCATTTTTTTAAAAATGTTTTTAGGGGGAAATATTACATTGGTGGATCCACTTTGTAACAGACGTAAAGACACAATCTGCAGTGTTTATTGTGATGCGTGAAGTGATATAGTAAAATTTATAGTTTTCCCTTCCCAAAAAATTGTATTAATAAAAAATCTAGATCAATTAACATAGCTTAAGAAAATGAACATTTGATTAAGATTTTCTTTTTTTAAAAACAATTTCTTCGAGATCAAAATTACTCAAAATCTTATTTTTTTATTGTTTCTCAAGAGACCATAAAAAACTACTGCAAG
>NW_024877057.1:0-8002 GCF_018340385.1 Cyprinus carpio
CCCGGTTCGATTCCCGCCAACGCACAGCGGTGTCTCTCAGTGCCATTTTACAATTGGGGTTCTTTCTAAATGAAAACTCAATCGTAATTGGCTCAAAGGAGCTCCTTTGGAGTGTGCCGCCAGATAGGTCTCTCTCATAATCCAGTCTGTACGCGCTTTTTCAGCCGGGCTTCGCAAACCTGAATCCCAGTAAATTCACCTTTAATCGAGCATTGTGGTTCAGTGGTAGAATTCTCGCCGCCACGCTGAGACCCGGGTCCGATTCCCCGGCCAATGCAAGGAAGCAAGCCTCCCCTTTCATTAGGGGTGTGTTTTTCTTGCTTGAGGGAGCTCCAGCTGCATTTTCCGAAAACCTATGCATACTCTTGTTGAGGCAGTTGAGCATAATTAGAGGGTATGCAACATGTGCGTATCTATACTACACAAAAAGTTCCATCCTTTCCAGGATTACTTGTGCCTACGGGTAATTAATGGAAGGAGGCGGCGAAGATTTTGATTCACGATGAATTACAAGAGCAAATTCTGGCTCCATAGCTTCATGTCAGAAAAAAATTCCAGAGGAGACGATAAAACCGGGGCGACAGGCAAGAAAGTCAAGGGTTAAAGTAACTAATGGCCAGTAAAGCTGAGCCTGTTTATTTAATCTCCTCAGAAAAAGCGTAGAAGGAGTCGCATGTCAGGTTGTGGGCTGGCGAAAGTGGGAATAAACTCCCAGCAACGCAGTAAACACCCAAGATCCACCTGCGTCCCCGGTTCAGGAGTCCTAGATGGGACAGTGCTTGGCCGGGTAGTTCTTTAATGCCGGTATCGGCGGCCAAGCCAAAAGGAACTGAAACGATATCCGTTTGCAGTCACGGGGCGAGCTGCACCATGACCCTTAAGGAGGCTGGGGCCTTTGTTGTTAAAGATGGACTCTTTTCGCTCCTCTTCTCGATACCTGAATTGACCTCCCCGCTCCTTTGCTTCAGAGATCGCGCACCGTCCATTTCTCAACTACATCAAAATGCCTATGGCAACTTGATTTCATGTTTTATCCGTCAGTTCGTTCAAAACTTTCATTTCCAGAATGTGACCATCTGATTGAAGAGGAGCAAAGTCTTTCCGGGTGGTTTCGGTTGGCGTCTTTAAACCACCGAGTAGAGCGCATTGGTCAGGACACAGTGGCTACGAATTCGCCATGCCATGACCCGCGGGGGACGACCACGGCTCCGCTTACCCCGGCCACGGTGCAGGGACTAGCTCCTTGCTAATAATGCTCCACCGTCATCCGATGCTTATCAGCGCAAAACGCGATCCTTAGAGCTGCGCAGCATAATTTTGCAGCCAAAGGAACTATCGACCTTTCGAAATGTATTTCGCCACTTCGGTTGCCGCGTAAGTCCGTCTCATATTGCTCCATTTTGGTAGGGTATGACTACGCTCGCGTTCAGACCCACTGATGAGACCATTTCATAAATTACCGTCAAATGCCCATTGAGACCACATCTTGGTTTCTCTCGAGTCACACTACGCGGTATGAGATTGTCGATGACGCTGTCACTTGGAGCAATTTGATCTTCAAAGATGGGTTAAAGTAAACTGGCTTCCATCTCTGCCGGGGTAAAACAGTTTTACACCGCCAACCGAGCCGAGCCACAGGGGTTTACTGTAATTTATGCGCGGAACCAGGCTTCGAGCATAGCTTCGACTCCGAGCAGGAAATTTGGTGGGTTCCGATGGTAAAGCACATTCTTACACCGCCGTCATACCAGCCCAATGAAGGGATTCGATGTAATTCAAAATGCAAAACAGGAAGACGTTTTAACGCGGAGCTGATCAAGACCTCCCGAGCATTGCGTGGTTCAGCTGCTCAAAATTGGTAGAACTCTTGACTCAGCACGCGCCCATGTGCGCCAGACTAGGGGTTCGCGCGGAAATTCCCGAGTTTCCACATGCCAGTGGCAGCTAGTTCTCATCTTTTTTCCAGCGTTCGGGAGCTTCAGGGTTGGACGATTGCCGAACCGCACTGTGCTGTTGCACCAGAAAGTGCTTACCCACTCTGCCGCTGGGGTTGCATTGCCGAGGTTCCGTGGCCGATGGCGGAACGCTTATCACGCGTACTTCCCAAGCGAAGGAGCGACCCAGCGCTTCGAGTGTGCCGGCGTGACCCGGTTTACCTATTGCCTCCATAAAAAAATCTTGTCTAATGCGATTACCATTTTCGAAGCGGTCAGCTTTCAAATGAAACCCTCGAGATCTGATGACATTGCACCTTCAAAATAGGGATCCTTTGAGTGTGCCGCACGACTACGAATCTCTATCATAACCTGCCAGTCTGCCGGGGATTCTTCCAGCGGCGCGCTTCCGGCCAAACCCGGAAGTCCCATGGGGAATGACCTCCGCCTTATTAAAGCATTATGTTTTTTCTTGCAGCCAGTAGCACATCTCTGCGGTACTGCCAGCGCTTAGCATAACCAGGGGTACGATTCCCCCGGCCACAATGCCCACAGGTAGCACGTAATTAGATCATATAGGGTGCGCTGTGTTTATGGCGGTTTGCGGCGCAGTTTTGCTTAGTGCTCTTCACCGTGCTGTAATGAATGGAAGCGCGCCACAAAGGTGATTCCGGGTGGTGGCGATCTGCATCCGGCGCGAAGCTCGAACGAAACTACAGAGAGAAGGGGAAGACGAAATACGGCAAGCGCGGCATTTTAAGAAGTAAGGTCAGAGGTTAAAATGGCTTTCAGTGATCGTCCGTGCGATGACCGAGTCCAAGAAATTTGTTTACCCGCCCCAGCTCCTGAAAAAACGCCCGAGATCTATGGTCCAGGGGTTAGCGCGGCACGGCCACATGAAGGAGTGGGAATAAGCTACCGAGGCAGTGAAACGGCGAGATCCCTCATGGAACCTGCGGCTTCTCCGAACACAAGCACCGAAGATCCTATGTCACAGTGCCGCCCAGCTGGAACACTGCATGAAAGTGATTGAATATCTCCCATAGGGGGACACGATAATCTGGTTGCTACCACGGGAGGCCTGCGGCTTGCTGGCGGTTCACACGCCCACTGGACCGTCGCCCCTGGGCTCTGGACAGAGCCGCGCCCCGACCCCCCCCGCGTCCATCTCACTACCACATAGACAGATACGAACAAATCTGGGGCACGTTTTCGAGGCACAGACGCTGTCACTTCACTCTTCATTACAAATAGCTCTGTGAACGCGATTTCATATTTTTATCAGATAATCACCTAACAAACTTGCACCCATTGCACTACACCGACTACCCCTTCGCTTATGTAGACATCCCTTCGTGTCACTTTAGTCTTCTTATACACCCATACCTTCTACATTTGTCTCTGCTTATCTGTCCCAGTGGTCTTGCAACCCCTTCAAAGCCCACTTTGGCCTCGGTAAACCTCGTGGGTAGAGACAGTCACGCCCGCACGCCAGCGGCCGGGAGAATTGACGTCGATTCACCGCCAAAATGCAAGGGACGAGCCTCACTTGCACCATTAAAGTCGTGTGTTTTTCATGCAGCCTGACACGCGCTGGCACGTTTTTCCAAAGCGATTCCCGCTCGTCTTGATTTGGGGCGGTCAGGCATATTCACTATCTTAGCATATACATATCTAGGAAGCTGCGCAAAATTACGCCGAACTCGAGGTGAAGCATTTGAGCATATTGACTTAAGGGAGCTTCACATCTGCAAGATTCCACGCACATCCTGTTGCACAAAGGTTTCGACAAGCGTAGCGTATGCACTCCCATTCCTCGGAATGCGAAGCAGAGGCACGGTGTGGCTAAGGTCAGCATTAAGAAATCAACTGATCGCCGAGCCAGTGAAACTGACCTCGGCATTTATACAATGCCCGCGACAATCTTGTATTCCGGGTTAAATGCTGAGCTGCGTCAGAAAGCTGTTCCTATAAAACTGCAAAGAACGGAGCCAACTGAGATCGCACAAAGACCGGCTGGCTACACAGGGTCCATTATATGGACCAAAAATGACGTTGGGGTAGGAAGAAGTGGGAATTAATATCTCTCAGCAGGCGAAGATAATGGTTCGCAAACCACGCAAGCAACTCGACAGGGTTCTTACTGTAATGTGAGACACCACGAGAAGACCAACGACCTTCCGACGCTGATGGCCTGGCTTACGCTTGGTTTCCAGAGAGAATCCTATTTGTTCTATCGCTGCTCACCCGCTTTGGTGATGAGGACTATATTCTTTTTGGCGGTTCCCACGATTCCACTTGTGGCAATGCACGCATCGTTGTTATCTTTTCACGCTCATTTGGCCTGTTACTGTTACTTGTATAAGTGGCAAGCCGGTTGTTGTGATTAAACATGAGCCAATCTTCTGCGCTGGTTGTTTACGCCATTGGTGGTCCCAGGTGGTTTGCGATCAATCTGTCGAGTCCCACAATGGGCACTTGAACCTCGGTTCACGATCTTCCTCTTACGCGCCAAAACAAAGGGCTGGGAGGCTGGTTGAACATTTCCGGATGTGAGGGTGGTGTACAGGTGGTAATAGAAGAAACGTCTTTCCCAAGGCGGAGACCCTGGTTCGATTCACCACGCCATTCCACCGCTGGTGTCTCTTGTTACTTTACATTGGGAGGGTTCGTTAATCAAATGAACCCGAGGATCAGGTAATATGGCTCGAATGAGCTCCTTTTGAGTGTGCCGCGATAGGTTCTCTCATAACCAGTCTGTACGTGCTTTTCAGCGGGGCGTCGCAACCTGACTTCCAGTGAATCACCTTTAATCGAGCATTGGTGGTTCAGTGGTAGATTCTCCGCCTGCCACGCAGTAGACCCGGGTCCGATTCCCGCCAATGGCAAGGACCGTCTCATTTTCAGTTCGGGTGGGTTTTTCTTGCTTGATTGAGTTCCAGCTGCTTTCCACCCTTTGGCGCGTCTTGTTGAGGCAGTCGAGCATATTCGATATCTAACATATACCTATCGAAACTACACAAAAGTTCCCTTTCAGGGTGCCCCACGCATTTACAGTAATTAATAAGCACTTTAAGATTTGTTCGATGAATACAAGCAATTCGGCCACGCAGCTGTGCAAATTCCAGAATGCAATACAGGCTGCATGCAAGAAAGGTCAGGTTTTAAGGTAACTATGATAAACTGACCTGTTTGTTCTCTCTAAAAACGCCAGAAATCTATGTCCAGCGGGTTTAATGCGGACCTGCTGAAAGTGTAATAAAACTGCAGGGCAGTATGTAGATCCCTAAGACAGCGCTACAGGGTCACAGATGGACAGTGCCTTTCTGGAAGAGCGGGTAATATCTCCCAGCAAAACTGACAAATCTGGTGCATGTCCTTGAGGCCGAGCTGCCTGTAGTTTCTTAGGGCTGCGGCCACAGAGATAACGACCTCTCACTTTTGATATTTAACTCCCCCACTTCCCCTTTGTTCAGGAATCTTTTTGGTCCTTTCGCTTCATCAAATACCTCTGGAACTGTTCGTTTATCTGTCATTTGTTCAACTTTAGCATTGCCGATAATACCCTCGTGAAAGCACTCTTTTTCCAAATAATTTTTGTCAATTGCGCATCTTCAAGCACAAGTAGCGCATGGTGGTCACGTTGGTAGAAATTCCCGCCTGCCACGCGGGGAGACCCGGGTCGATACCCGGCCAATCGCAGGAGCCTTTATCTGTTATGTCAAATGTGTGTCCTTTCGACGATCCTTGGAAGCTGCAGCATAAGTTGCTAGGGAGTTCATCTGCCTTTTCAGCAGTGCACTAAGGATTTTCGCCTGATCCAGTCTGTACGCATTTGGCGGTGTGGCTACCTACGTTCAACACTGATGAGACCATTTCTGTTCGTAAATGCCCGCGAAAATTCTTCAGTTATCTCTCTGTTTAACGGTAGCAATTGGCGATTTGCCCCTCGTTAACAGGACATTTGATGTTCAAAATGAGTTCGTAGCCTTCATTCTCTCTCCGGTAAGCTACCATACACCAGCAAGCAAATGACAGGGTTTACTGTGTAAATCAGGGAGAACAAGGATGAGCTGTTGACTCCGGAGCAAGCATGGCGGTGCAGTGGTACGTAAATTCTCTGCCCGCCACGCGGGAGACCAAGGGTCCCGACCCTGGGCCACAAATGCAGCTGATTTCTATTATACCGTCAGGGTTCTGGTTCTTTATAAGTGGCAGCTGTGTTTTGCAGAATCATGCGCACTTCAAGGCTTGAGGTTAATGCATTGGTGGTTCAGTGGTAGAACATTGTCGATCCCAAGCTGGAGAGACCGGGTTCGATTCCCGGCCAAAGTACGATGTGCTGGCACTTCCGTTACTTTACAATTGGGTTCTCGTCAAATGAAACCGAATCGTTAATTGGCTCGAAGGAGCTCTTTGAGGGTGCCGCGATTAGGTTACTTAATAATCCAGATAAGTGGCTTTCAGCGGGGACTTCGCAAAAAAACAATCCTGTTTGGAAATCCCAGTAAAGTCACCTTTAATCGAGCCATTGGTGGTTCGTGGTGAGATTCTCGCCGCACGCGGGAGGGACCGGGTCCGATTCCCCGGCCCATGCAAGGACGGCCTCCTGTCATTAGGGTGTGTTTTTCTTGCTTGGGGAGCTTTAGCTGCATTTCCAACCTTGCCGTCCTTGTTGAGCAGTCGAGCATATCGATATTACATATTACTATCAAACTACATCAAAAATTGCCCTTTTTCAGGGTGCCCCCAGTTCAGGTATAAGGAGCACTTAGAATTTGTTTGATGAATTCAAGCAATTACGGCTCAACCCAGCTGCTGCAAAAATTCCAGAAGGTCAATAAACAGGCGGCAGGGCACTAAAGGTAGGGTTAAAGTAACTAATGACAGTAAACCGGACCTGTTTGTTCTCATCTGCAAAACGCCATGAAGAATCTATGTCCGGGTATGCTGACCTTCATTAAAGTGGATAAAATGCAAGGGCCTAAATGTACGAGCCCTAAGACAAGCGCTACAGGTCACAGGATGGCCAGTTGCCTTGCGTTGTGAAAGCGGGGTAAATACTCCCACAAGAACTGACACAAATCTGGTGCAGTCCGGGATGCAGCTCACTGTAGTTTTCTTAAGGAGCTGGCGGCCACAGAAGGATAACGACTCCCGCCAATGCACAGCGTGTTTCTTGTTACTTTACAATTGGGGTTCTTTCAAATGAAACCGAATCGTAATTGGCTCGAAGGAGCTCCTTTTGAGTGTGCCTGCGATAGGTTCTCTCATAATCCAGTCTGTACGTGCTTTTCAGCGGGCTTCGCAAACCTGAATCCCAGTAAATTCACCTTTAATCGAGCATTGGTGGTTCAGTGGTAGAATTCTCATGCCTGCCACGCGGGAGGACCCGGGTCCGATTCCCCTGAAGCCAATGCAAGGACGGCCTCCTTTTTCATTAGGGTGTGTTTTTCTTGCTTGAGGGAGCTCCAGCTGCATTTTCCAACCTGCTGCTTGGTCGTCTTGTTGAGGCAGTCGAGAGCATATCTCGATATATTACATATACATATCTAAACTACACAAAAAGTGCCCTTTTCAGGGTGCCGCATTTACAGGTAATTAATGGAAGCACTTTAGAATTTGTTAGATGAATTACAAGCAATTCTGAATGACCTCCCCCCACTCCCCCTTTGTTCCAAGAAGAATCTTTTGGTCCATTTCTCTTCAATCAAATACCCTATGGAACTTTTTTCTGTTTATCTGTCAGTTGTTCAGCTTTAGCATTGGTCGATATTACCCTCGTGAAAGACACGTCTTTCCAAATTAATTTGTAGAATTGGCACTTCAAGCACCAAGTAGCGCATTGGTGGTCAGTGGTAGAATTCTCGCACTGCCACGCGGGAGACCCGGGTCCGATTCCCGGCCAATGCAGGAAGCCTTTATCTGTTATGTCAAATGTGTTGCTCTTTCAAACGATCCTTGAAGCGTGCAGCATAATTTTCTTAGGGAGCTTCTTGCCTTTTAGCCATGTGCCCTAAGGTTTTTTGCATGATCCATTCGTACTCATTTTGGCGGTGTGGCTACCT